>NC_036840.1:443549-471128 GCF_002910315.2 Salvelinus sp. IW2-2015 | reverse complement strand
TGTGGCAAAATGGCTTAAGGACAACAAAGTCAAGGTATTGGAGTGGCCATCACAAAGCCCTGACCTCAATCCTATAGAACATTTGTGGGCAGAACTGAAAAGGCGTGTGCGAGCAAGGACGCCTACAAACCTGACTCCGTTACACCAGCTCTGTCAGGAGGAATGGGCCAAAATTCACCCAACTTATTGTGGGAAGCTTGTGGAATGCTACCTGAAACGTTTGACCCAAGTTTAAAAAAAATGTAAAGGCAATACACTCAATTAGTATCATTTGGTAGCATGTGAACTTCTGACCCACTGGGAATGTGATGAAAGAAATAAAAGCTGAAATATAATTATTTATCTACTATTCTGACATTTCACATTCTAAGTGGTGATCCTAACTGACCTAAGACAGGGAATTTCTTCTAGGATTAAATGTCAGGAATTGTGGAAAACTGAGTTTAAATGTATTTGGCTAAGGTGTATGTAAACTTCCTACTTCAACGACAGTAACTAACATAACAATTTCACTGCACCCGCTATAACATATTCAAACTGTGTATGCGATCAATAAACGTCGATTTGACGCGCACACACACACACACACACGGTCAAGCATGATTCTCCTCCAGGCATTACAGGTCTGACTAGGTCTATCCATCATGTGCAGATTATCAAATCTTGTCACTGTGCATCAATTTTTTATTTGTATTATTTGGGGGTGTTTATAGGAGAACATATTCTGAAAACATTTTACACATTTTACTCTTTTATTTGGCCTAGGTATGGAGGGGTAATTCCAGACTTAGTCCTGAGAATAAACCATGTTTCTATACATATTGAATGGCTTTTGAAGAGTTCTTTCTATTCCATAGTTTGTCCAGGAGATGGCAGTTGTGAGCTGATGTGATCTATACCAGAATAAAGATGTCCTCTCACTGTCAACTGCGTTTATTTTCAGCAAATTTAACATGTGTAAATATTTGTATGAACATAAGATTCAACAACTGAGACATCTGTGGAACTTGTTCAGTTAATATGTGACTAACAGAAATGGAATAATGTGTCCCTGACTAAAGGGGGGGTGGGGTCAAAATCAAAAGTCAGTCAGTATCTGGTGTGGCCACCAGCTGCATTAAGTACTGCAGTGCATCTCCTCATGGACTGCGCCAGATTTGCCAGTTCTTGCTGTGAGATGTTACCCCACTCTTCCACCAAGGCACCTGCAAGTTCCCGGACATTTCTGGGGGGAATGGCCCTAACCCTCACCCTCCGATCCAACAGGTCCCAGACGTGCTCAATGGGATTGAGATCAGGGCTCTACGCTGGCCATGGCAGAACACTGACATTCCTGTCTTGCAGGAAATCACACACAGAACGAGCAGTATGGCTGGAGGCATTGTCATGCTGGAGTGTCATGTCAGAATGAGCCTYCAGGAAGGGTACCACATGAGGGAGGAGGATGTCTTCCCTGTAAAGCACAGAGTTGAGATTGCCTGCAATGACAACAAGCTCAGTCAGATGAGGCTGTGACACACCGCCCCAGACCATGACGGACCCTCCACCTCCAAATCAATCCCGCTCCAGAGTACAGGCCTCGGTGTAATGCTCATTCCTTCGACGATAATCCGACCATCAACCCATGGTGAGACAAAACCGTGACTCGTCAGTGAAGAGCACTTTGCCAGTCCTGTCTGGTCCAGAGACGGTGGGTTTGTGCCCATAAGCGACGTTGTTGCCGGTGATGTCTGGTGAGGACCTGCCTTACAATAGGCCTACAAGCCCTCAGTCCAGCCTCTCTCAGCCTATTGTCTGAGCACTGATGGCGGGATTGTGCGTTCCTAGTGTAACTTGGGCAGTTGTTGCCATCCTGTACCTGTCCCGCAGGTGTGATGTTCGGATGTACCAATCCTGTGCAGGTGTTATACGTTGTCTGCCACGATCAGCTGTCGGTCCTGTCTTCCTGTAGCGCTGTCTTAGGCGTCTCACAGTACGGACATTGCAATTTATTGCCCTGGCCACATCTGCGGACCTCATGCCTCGCTCGCATTCCTAAGGAATGTTCATGCAGATGAGCAGGGACCCAGGGCATCTTTCTTTTGGTGTTTTTCAGAGTCAGTAGAAAGGCCTCTTTAGTGTCCTAAGTTTTCATAACTTTGACCTTAATTGCCTACCGTCTTTAAGCTGTTAGTGTCTTAACGACCGTTCCACAGGTGCATGTTCATTAATTGTTTATGGTTCATTGAACAAGCATGGGAAACAGTGTTTAAACCCTTTACAATGAAGATCTGTGAAGTTATTTGGAATTTTACGAATTATCTTTGAAAGACAGGGTCCTGAAAAAGGGACGTTTCTTTTTTTTGCTGAGTTTAGTTTTGTGTCTGGTTTTTATCAATGTATTGGTAGCAGACAACCAATTTTAATTATTTCTGTGTCCGCAGACGACGTGTCCATCTCAGGCTTTAAGGATGTGGTGAGGGAGCAGAGTGCCACAGAAATTGCCAAGGAGGCAGCAGCAGTAGCGGCCATGGTCACAGGGGAGCAGGACGGTGCTGGCTCACCAGATACTGTCAGTGCCACCTCCCAGAGCATCGATGAACCCACCAAAGACATGGTAATACACACATGCACAGGAAATGTATGCTCACATTCAGGCATTGACACATGAACAGACACCGTGCTGTACACACACATGCATACACGCACACTATACAATGCATTCGGAAAGCTTTCAGACCCCTTGACTTTTTCCACGTTTTGTTACGTTACAGCCTTGTTATAAAATGGATTAAATAGTTTTTTCCCCCCCTCATCAATACCACATAATGACAGAGCAAAAACAGGTTTAGAAATTTTTGCAAATGTATTAAAAATAAACTGATTTACATAAGTATTTAGACCCATTACTCAGTACCTTTTGGCAGCGATTACAGCCTCGAGTCTTCTTGGGTATGACGCTACAAGCTTGACACACCTGTATTTGGTGAGTTTCTAACATTCTCTGCAGATCCTCTCAAGCTCTGTCAGGTTGAACAGGGATTGTCACTGCACAGCTATTTTCAGGTCTCCAGAGATGTTCGATCGGGTTCAAGTCCGGGCTCTGGCTGGGCCATTCAAGGACATTGAGACTTGTCCCGAAGCCACTCCTGTGTTTTCTTGGCTGTGTGCTTAAGGTCGTTGTCCTGTTGGAAGGTGAACCTTTGCCCCAGTCTGAGAACTTGCTCCAGAGCACTCAGGACTCCATCAAGGATCTCTTTGCACTTTGCTCTGTTCATCTTTGCCTTGATCCTGACAAGTTTCCCAGTCCATGCTGCTGAAAAACATCCCCACAGCATGATGCTGCCACAAACATGCTTCACCGTAGGGATGGTGCCAGGTTTCCTCCAGATGTGACGCTTAGCAGTCAGGCCAAGGAGTTCAATCTTGGTTTCATCAGACCAGAGAATCCTGTTTCTTATGGTCTGAGTCTTTAGGTGCCTGTTGGCAAACTTCAACCGGGCTGTCATATGCCTTTTACTGAGTGGCTTCCGTCTGGCCACTCTACCAAAAAGGCCTGATTGGTGGAGTGCTGCAGAGATGGTTGTCCTTCTGGAAGGTTATCCCATCTCCACAGAGGAACTCTGGGTTCTTTGTCACCTCCCTGACCAAGGCCCTTCTCCCCTGATTACTCAGTTTGGCCGTGCGGCTATTTCTAGGAAGAGTCTTGGTTGTTCCAAACTTCTTCTATTTAAGAATGATGGTGGCCACTGTGTGCTTGGGGACCTTCAATGATGTAGAACTGTTTTGGTAGCCTTCCCCAGATCTGTGCCTCGACACAATCCTGTCTCAGAGCTCTACGGACAATCCCTTCGACCTCATGGCTTGGTTTTTGCTCTGACATGCACTGTCAAATGTGGGACCTTTATATAGACAGGTGCGTGCCTTTCCAAATCATGTTCAATCAATTAAATTTACCACAGATGGACTCCAAGTTGTAGAAACATCTCAAGGATGATCAATGGAAACAGGATGCACCTGAGCTCAGTTTCGAGTCTCATAGCAAAAGTTCTGAATACTTATGTAAATAAAGTATTTGTTTTTTATGTCTTATACATTTGCAAACAATTCTAAAAACCTTTTCTCTTTGTCATGAGGTATTGTGTGTAGATTGAAAATGTTTTATTTAATCCATTTTAGAACAAAGCTGTAACGTAACTAAATGTGGAAAGTCAAGGGGTCTGAATACTTTCCGAAAGCACTGTACATACATATATATATATATATACACACACACACATGCATGAGTACACATGAGCATTTTTCATTTCCTGAACTAATTTTACCCCGCTTTCTGAATTGATTGAATTAACTTAAATTTTTATTCATTTTAGCAGACTCTCTTATCCAACTTAATGCCTCCCTCCCTCTCTCTCTCCCCAGGTGTCGGTGCTGGTGCTGAAGGTGCAGTGTGTGTGTGGGGGGATGGAAGTGCGAGGGGAGAGCACAGCTGTATCTCTGGAGGTGGGCTGCGTCAGACCCACACAGCTGGGAAACGTCAGCCTCCGACAATACCTCAGCAACCGCAGCCTGGGTGAAGACACACACAGACGCATGCGTAGACACACAAATGTATACGCTCATACGCATACATACATACATACATACATACATACATACATACATACATACATGCATACATGTGGGCTAGTACACACATACTGCAGTCACACACTGCAGTTTTGCTATTCCCCATTCTCTTGGAGTACTATCTATAGCTGGGTTAAGGCCACACACTCCCAATTGACTTGGTTTACCCTTCCATAACTCTTGCAGGTATGGTACCCCCTGCCCCAGGCAGCGAAGGTATGTGTGTGTGGAACATAAGCATGGGTAGGCAAACGCAAGCTTGCGCACAAGTGCTACTACCTGTTTGTGTGTTTTAGTGTCTCTGATTTCATCATTGGTATGAAATGACAGATAGTAATTTGTATTTTTGCTCCACCAAGCATGCTACACACGTTTGATTTACTATCTTTGTGGGGACCAAACAATTGATTCCCATTCAAAATCCTATTTTCCCTAAGCACAAACCCCAAAACCTAACCCAAATTGTAGCCCTGAACCTAACCCCTAAGCCTATAAATAGTATTTTTCCTTGTGGGGATTGGCAAAATGTCCACACGATTTTCCTTGTTTTACTATCCTGGTGAGGACTTCTGGTTCCCACAAGGATAGTAAAAAAAACACAATGTGTGACTGCAGTGTGTGTGACTGTAATGTGTGTCTCAAGGGTGTGTGACTGCAGTGTATGTCTCAAGGGGTGTGTGTGTCTAACTGCTGCAGTGAGACGGTGCATTAGCACTAATGGGGGTTTTGCTCCCATTACCAGCTACATTAAACCCAGTGTCGGTATGTGTTTTTGTGGCACCACAGGTTGTGTGCATGTGTGTCTCCAGCATGTCACCTCCAACGTGTGTGATTATTTAAGAGGGGTTGTTGAGGTCCATATTTACCCCCCAGTACTATGAGGCAGTGCTCGCTCGCTCAGCTCTGCCTCCTCCCTCTTTCACAGAAGAGTAATCCCCATCTCTCTCTCCCTCAGCTCAGCCTCCTCCCTCTTTCACAGAAGAATAATCCCCATCTCTCTCTCCCTCAGCTCAGCCTCCTCCCTCTTTCACAGAAGAGTATCCCCATCTCTCTCCCTCAGCTCAGCCTCCTCCTCTTTCACAGAAGAGTAATCCCCATCTCTCTCTCCCTCAGCTCAGCCTCCTCCCTCTTTCACAGAAGAGTAATCCCCATCTCTCTCCCTCAGCTTCAGCCTCCTCCCTCTTTCACAGAAGAGTAATCCCCATCTCTCTCTCCTCAGCTCAGCCTCCTCCCTCTTTCACAGAAGAGTAATCCCCATCTCTCTCTCCCTCATCAGCCTCCCTCCCTCTTTCACAGAAGAGTAATCCCCATCTCTCTCTCCCTCAACTCAGCCTCCTCCCTCTTTCACAGAAGAGTAATCCCCATCTCTCTCCTTCACTACCCTGCTCTCTCTCTCGCGCGCTCTCCTTTCCTACCCCGCTCAATATGTCCCGCTCTCCTTCTCCATCACTTTCTCACTATTTCTGTTTTTACCTCTTACCTTCTCTCACGTCTGCCATTTCCTCCCTCCATCTCTCCTTCCTTCCTTACTGAGGCAGTGACCGATGCGTTGTCGTTATATTAAAATGTGTGTCTGCGTGCGTGCAGCTGCTGTGGCACTTTACTGGCCTTTAAATAGTTTTATGGGATTAGTACCCCCACCCCCCATAAGGGCCCTTGCTTTACAAATTAGTCACCTTAGAAATGGATTCATAGACTGGCGTCAGCAGTAAGGCAATGTCTGGTTGTATGCCTGCCAAGCGGCCATCGCTGAGCCTTTTCTTTGAGTTGTGGTTGCAGTCATTCTGTTTGTATTGCAGCCAATCTATGCCTTCTCTTTTTAATGGGAATTAATTGATTACTGCCTGATTATTGATGTTCTCATTTTCTCTCCTCCCACTCCCCTCTCTCCTTCCTCTTTCCCTCGCTAGGTGGTGGTCTGGAGGCCAATTCAGACGGGACCACCCATCTCCCGGAGGTCAGGGCTCGGCTGGAGAGCGGGCCCTGTGCRGCCYCCCACTCCCCCCTGGCCGAGACCAACGGTTTCCTCCAGCTGCGTCTCCACGGCTACCGGGCCAGCTTCCTCATGTCGTCGCTAAGGAACCTGGCTCACTTCCTGGAGGATGACTCTGCCCCCCAGGTCCTCCCGATGGAGATTAGCGTCAGGGACACACACATCGACCTGAAGGTGGGGATGAACACACACACACACACACACACACACAAATTAACCACAGACACATTAACCTCTGTCCCCCTCTGCAGGATGATGGTCTCCGTGACAACCCGTCTGACCCTGATCCCACCCCCATTACCCTGCACATCGCCAACCTGCTCATCCACAGGACCGACGATGGAGCCTTCTCTATAGGGGGTGAGACACACACACTGTCTCACTCACTCATATATATATATTAATATATATATACATACATACATACATACATACACACACACACACACACTGCCACACACACACACACTGCCACACACATTCACTCATATACAGTTGAAGTCGGAAGTTAACATACACCTTAGCCAAATACATTTAAACTCAGTTTTTCACAATTCCTGACATTTAATCCTAGAAAAAATTCCCTATTTTAGGTCAGTTAGGATCACCACTTTATTTTAACAATGCGAAATGTCAGAATAATAGGTGAGAGAATTATTTATTTCAGCTTTTATTTCTTTCATCACATTCCCAGTGGGTCAGAAGTTTACATACCCAATTAGTATTTGGTAACATTGACTTTACATTTTTTTTTACTTGGGTCAAACGTTTCGGGTTGCCTTTCACAAGCTTCCCAGATGAAGTTGGGTGAATTTTGGCCCATTCCTCTTGACAGAGCTGGTGTATCTGAGTTAGGTTTGTAGGCCTCCTTGCTCGCACACGCCTTTTCAGTTCTTCCCACAAATCTTCTATAGGATTGAGGTCAGGGCTTTGTGATGGCCACTCCAATACCTTGACTTTGTTGTTCTTAAGCCATTTTGCCACAACTTTGGAAGTATGCTTGGGGTCATTGTCCATTTGGAAGACCCATTTGCGACCAAGCTTCATTTTCCATACTCATGATGCCATCTATTTGGTGAAGTGCACCAGTCCTTCCTGCAGTAAAGCACCCCCACAACATGATGCTGCCACCCCCGTGCTTCACGGTTGGGATGGTGTTCTTCAGTTTGCAAGCGTCCCCCTTTTTCCTCCAAACATAACGATGGTCATTATGGCCAAACAGTTCTATTTTTGTTTCATCTGACCAGAGGACATTTCTCCAAAAGGTACGATCTTTGTCCCCATGTGCAGTTGCAAACCGTAGTCTGTTTTTTTTATGGCGGTTTTGGAGCAGTGGCTTCTTCCTTCCTTGCTGAGGTTATATCGATATAGGACTCTTTTTACTGTGGATATAGATACTTTTGTACCCGTTTCCTCCAGCATCTTCACAAAGTCCTTTGCTGTTGTTGTGGGATTGATTTGCACTTTTCACACCTAAGTACGTTCATCTCTAGGAGACAGAACGCATCTCCGTCCTGAGCGGTATGACGACTGCGTGGTCCCATGGTGTTTATACTTGCGTACTATTGTTTGTACAGATGAACGTGGTACCTTCAGGTGTTTGGAAATTGCTCCCAAGGATGAACCAGACTTGTGGAGGTCTACAATTTTTTTTCTGAGGTCTTGGCTGATTTCTTTTGATTTCCCCATGATGTCAAGCAAAGAGGCACTGAGCTAGAAGGTAGGCCTTGAAATACATCTACAGGTAGGCCTCCAATTGACTCAAATGATGTCAATTAGCCTATCAGAAGCTTCTAACGTCATGATATCATTTTCTGGAATTTTACAAGCTGTTTAAAGGCAGAGTCAACTTGGTGTATGTAAACTTCTGACCCACTGGAATTGTGATACAGTGAAATAATCTCTGTAAACAATTGTTGGAAAAATTACTTGTCATGCACAAAGTAGATGTGCTAACCGACTTGCCAAAACTATAGTTTGTTCACTTCTCTAGGATATGTGGGATGCTAACGTCCCACTTGGCCAAAAGCCAGTAAAAATGCAGAGCGCCAAATTCAAATATATTACTATAAAAATCAAACTTTCATGAAATCACACATGAAAGACACCAAATTAAAGCTACACTTGTTGTGAATCCAGCCAACATGTCTGATTTCAAAAAGGTTTTACGGCGAAAGCACACCAAACGATTATGTTAGGTCAGTAGATGGCCACAGAAAACACAGCCATTTTTCCAGCCAAAGAGAGGAGTAACAAAAAGCAGAAATAGAGATGAAGATCATCAAAGGTTAGTGATTAATTTTATCAGATGACACTCATAGGACTTCATGTTACACAATACATGTATGTTTTGTTCGGTAAAGTTAATATTTATATCCAAAAATCTGAGTTTAGGCGGGACGCTACTGTCTCACTTGGCAAAAAGCCAGAGAAAATGCTGAGCGCCAAATTCAAATTAATGAAAATTACTATAAAAATAAAACTTTCATTAAATCACACATGAAAGTTACCAAATTAAAGCTACACTGGTTGTGAATCCAGCCAACGTATCAGAATTCAAATAGGCTTTTCGGCGAAAGTAAACGAGGATATTATCTGAGTTAGCACCATTGTAAACAGAGAGATAAGCATATTTCAACCCTGCAGGCGCGACACAAAACGCAGAAATAAAAATATAATTTATGCCTTACCTTTGACGAGGTTCTGTTGTTGGCACTCCAATATGTTCCATAAACATCACAAATGGTCCTTTTGTTCGATTAATTCCGTCGATATATATCCAAAATGTCAATTTTATTTGGGGCGTTTGATCCAGAAAAACACCGCTTCCAAATTGCTCAAACGTGACTACAAAATATCTCAAAGGTTACCTGTAAACTTTGCCAAAAAATGTCAAACTACTTTTGTAATACAACTTTAGGTATTTTTTAATGTTAATAATCAATATAATTGAAGACGGGATGATCTGTGTTCAATACAGGATTAAAACCAACTATAGCCAGCTTTCTGCTCACGCGCTTCTATCTAACAGGACACTTAATGTGACTCTCGTTCAAGATGGCCGTACTTCTTCATTACACAAAGGAATAACCTCAACCAATTTCTCAAGACTGTTGACATCCAGTGGAAGCGGTAGGAACTGCAAGCAGGTCAATTAGAAATCTGGTTTCCCAATGAAAACCCATTGAAAAGAGAGTGACCTAAAAAAGAAAATCTGAATGGTTTGTCCTTGAGGTTTCGCCTGCTAAATAAGTTCTGTTATACTCACAGACATGATCCAAACAGTTTTAGAAACTTCAGAGTGTTTTCTATCCAAATCTACTAACAATATGCATATCTTATCTTCTGGGGATGAGTAGCTGGCAGTTGAATTTGGGTATGCTTTTCATCCAAACGTGAAAATGCTGCCCCCTATCCTAGAGAAGTTAACAAGAAATTTGTGGAGTGGTTGAAACGCTTAGGTTGGAGTCATTAAAACAAGTTTATGTAAACTTCCGACTTCAACTGTATGTACAGTCGTGGCCAAAAGTTGAGTATCACAAATATTAATTTTCAGTCTGCTGCCTCAGTGTCTTTAGATATTTTTGTCAGATGTTACTATGGAATACTGAAGTATAATTACAAGCATTTCATAAGTGTCAAAGGCTTTTGTTGACAATTACATGAAGTTGATGCAGAGTCAATATTTGCAGTGTTGACCCTTCTTTTTCAAGACCTCTGCAATCTGCCCTGGCATGCTGTCAATTAACTTCTGGGCCACATCCTGACTGATGGCAGCCCATTCTTGCATAATCAATGCTTGGAGTTTGTCAGANTTCACAGCAGAGTAATCCCCATCTCTCTCCCTCAGCTCAGCTCCGCCTCCTCCCTCTTTCACAGCAGAGTAATCCCCATCTCTCTCCCTCAGCTCGGCTCCGCCTCCTCCCTCTTTCACAGAAGAATAATCCCCGTCTCTCTCCTTTCCTACCCCGCTCTATATGTCCCGCTCTCCATCACTTTCTCACTATTTCTGTTTTTACCTCTTACCTTCTCTCACGTCTGCCATTTCCTCTCTCCTTCCTTCCTTACTGAGGCAGTGGCCGATGCATTGTTGTTATATTAAAATGTGTGTCTGCGTGCAGCTGCTGTGGCACTTTACTGGCCTTTAAATAGTTTTATGGGATTAGTACCCCCACCCCCCATAAGGGCCCTTGCTTTACAAATTAGTCACACCTTAGAAATGGATTCATAGACTGGCGTCAGCAGTAAGGCAATGTCTGGTTGTATGCCTGCCAAGCGGCCTTTTCTTTGAGTTGTGGTTGCAGTCATTCTGTTTGTATTGCAGCCAATCTATGCCTTCTCTTTTTAATTGTAATTAATTGATTACTGATCTAATTTTCTCTCCTCCTTCCTCTTTCCCTCGCTAGGTGGTGGTCTGGAGGCCAATTCAGACGGGACCACCCATCTCCCGGAGGTCAGGGCTCGGCTGGAGAGCGGGCCCTGTGCCGCCGCCCACTCCCCCCTGGCCGAGACCAACGGTTTCCTCCAGCTGCGTCTCCACGGCTACCGGGCCAGCTTCCTCATGTCGTCGCTAAGGAACCTGGCTCACTTCCTGGAGGATGACTCTGCCCCCCAGGTCCTCCCGATGGAGATCAGCGTCAGGAACACACACATCGACCTAAAGGTAGGGATGAACACACACATTAACCACAGACACATTAACCAGACACATTAACCTCTGTCCCCCTCTGCAGGATGATGGTCCCCGTGACAACCCATCTGACCCTGATCCCACCCCCATCACCCTGCACATCTCCAACCTGCTCATCCACAGGACCGACGATGGAGCCTTCTCTATAGGGGGTGAAACACACACAGCCTCACACATTCACTCATATACAGTTGAAGTCGGAGGTTTACATACACCTTAGCCAAATACATTTAAACTCAGTTTTTCACAATTCCTGACATTTAATCCTACTAAAAATGTCCCTGTCTTAGGTCAGTTAGGATCACCATGTTATTTTAAGAATGTGAAATGTCAGAATAATAGAGAATTATTTTTCAGATTTTATTTCTTTCATCACATTCCCAGTAGGTCAGAAGTTTACATACACTCAATTAGTATTTGGTAGCATTGCCTTTAAATTGTTTAACTTGGGTCAAACGTTTTGGGTAGGCTTCCCACAATAAGTTGGGTGAAGTTTGGCCCATTCCTTCTGACAGAGTGGGTGTAACTGAGTCAGGTTTGTAGGCCTCCTTGCTCGCACATGCTTTTTCAGTTCTGCTCACACATTTTCTATAGGATTGAGGTCAGGGCTTTGCGATGGCCACTCCAATACCTTGACTTTGTTGCCCGTAAGCCATTTTGCCACAACTTTGGAAGTATGCTTCCATTTGGAAGACCCATTTGCGACCAAGCTTTAACTTCCTGACTGATGTCTTGAGATGTTGCTCCCCTGTTTCCCCTGTTGTTCTGGGATTGATTTGCACTTTTCGCACCAAAATACGTTCATCTCTAGGAGACAGAACGCGTCTCCTTCCTGAGCGGTATGACGGATGCGTGGTCCCATGGTGTTTGTACAGATGAACGTGGTACCTTCAGGCATTTGGAAATTGCTCCCAGATGAACCAGACTTGAGGTCTTGGCTGATTTCTTTTGATTTTCCCATGATGTCACGCAAAGAGGCACTGAGCTAGAAGGTAGTCCTTGAAATACATCCACACCTCCAATTGACTCAAATTATGTCAATTAGCCTATCAGAAGCTTCTAAAGCCATGACATCATTTTCTGGAATTTTCCAAGCTGTTTAAAGGCACAGTCAACTTAGTGTATGTAAACTTCTGACCCACTGGAATTGTGATACAGTGAATTATAAGTGAAATAATCTCTCTGTAAACAATTGTTGGAAAAATGACTTGTGTCATGCACAAAGTAGATGTCCTAACCGACTTGCCAAAACTATAGTTTGTTAACAAGAAATTTGTGGAGTGGTTGAAAAACAAGTTTAATGACTCCAACCTAAGTGTATGTAAACTTCCGACTTCAACTGTATATACACACACACACACAGTCTCACACATTCACTCATACACAAACTGCCTCACTTATACACACGCACACTGTCACACGCACACACACCCTCCACCCCAACACCGTCTCATTTCATCATCATACAATGACATGCCTTTCAAGTTTATTTCTACCTTTCACCCCCCCCCCTCTGTTGTCACAGTGGAAAATGCGTCTGAGGCGGGTCCTAAGAAAGAAGTCCAATTGATTGACAGTGGTCTGTCTCCAGTCCCTGAGAGTGTGGTCAACAGCACTCCCAAGGCCACACAGACCCCCAGCCCTCCTAGCCCTAGCACAACCCCCTCCAACAAAGAACAGGTGAGTAGTCCACACACACACCACCCACTCATCCAGGGCCTAAAATGAACACCCGCCACCAGCCAAATGAGGGTCGATTTTGGAATTGGCAGGTAAGAATGTCTATTTACACCAGCCARGTTGGCGGGGGGTCAGGGCTCCACAGTGCGAGCATTTCACTCTCATTTGTGAATAAAAATAGGCAAGTATGATCACATGTTAAATAAACACTGCAAATTATCAAATTATTTCTACCTTTTTATTTCATAGCTTGTAAATTAATCGCACAAAGTCAAAACTGCAAATCCTATGTAGCCTATTCCACTTTGCGCTGCAACACTGCGCATGTGAAGAGCTGAGTGAAATATACATTTTTAGAAGCGCTGCGCACAGGCATAAAGGTTGGTCAAATTTACTTGAAACAAAAGTCTACTGCAGTGAGACGACATGTTTCTCGGCTATTTACATTGTTTTGTTCACAAGCTAGGTTGTTTTTCTATGTTTGAGTTTCAACTGCTTGGGAAGCGAAGATGACGCTTCTACTAGTCAGACTCAATCTCACAGCCACAAACATGACTGGAGTAGCGTTACCATGGTAACCCCTGGCCCTTAAAGGGGCAGGTGAAAATCTTTGTCTCATCTGTGATATTTTGTGTGTGTATTCAAGTCACAAATTCAATTAAACATTATACCACATTACTTCTTCCTAGTAATGCATTTGTTTTGGATACATTACAAACCACTCTTTTGTTTTTTTTGGTGTAATTTTAGCGGGGGGGGAATATTTTGGCTGGTGGACCATAAATAAAATGTTATGCCCTGCACTCTTTCATAGGAATTTAACCAACGCTAGATACACCCTCTCTTCTGTTTAACCCTAGCTGCTGATAGAGGAGAACGAATGTTTGAAACTGGAGCTCTCCAAAGCCAAGATGGCTCTAGCTGAGGCCCAAATGGAGAAGGACTCCCTGTTGCACCGCATGAAGAGTCTCAAAGTGAACAGCAMCTAGGGTAGGCCAACAGAGGCCCAGTGACCACCAATTTGCAGTGCTGCATATCACCACTGGGGGGAAGCAGAGAGGAGAGAGGGGTTGCTGTATACTGGAGCTACTTGATCTAGCATCACACAAGTATTATTCACGCATCAGCCAGGTCATTCAAGCCTGTTCTTATGAAGGGCTGGTTGCCTAAGAACTAGACCCCACACACACACACACACACACACACACACACACACACACACACACACAGTCCATGAAGTCTACTCCTTAACACACACGCAGTCCCTGAAAACCAGAGAGGGGGGCTACTTTTTCACTTCAGCCCACCTACCACCCTCATCCCTACCCCCAGTAGAGGAACTGGAGAGTGGACCGTGTTAGACTTTCATCCCCTCCTCGATACAGTGCTGCCGTGTCATCTCTGGGCTGGGACTAGGACTGCAGTACACACATGCTTGTTTTACATGCTAGTTTTACATGATTGTTGTGCTTGTTTTGAATTTCTCTCTTTATGCAGTAAGTTAGTGTTCAGTCTCTCCAGTAATCCGACTCRGCAAGCCAGAGCAGCCTCCTAAATATGGGAGCGTAAGGGGGGATGAAGGGGAGAGGGGACGAATCTAAATTAAACAGCCCTCAAGTGGAATGGAGGGGCTAGGGAGGTGTGGTGGGAGTCCTGAATATTAGTCTCGGGGGGAAAAGTTGCCCTCCCCGAATCGATACCTTAAATAGGAGAAACAATGCAAAAATGGGCAACTTTATCAAGCATCACATATGTAATGACCTTTGGGGCTTGCCTGGTTGGGTGGGGTGAGACACTGAATGTCATATCTTTGGAGGAATGTCTTAAAAATAGACTTATTTTGCACTGCGCTGAAACAACATGTCATTTGGTGCTTATGAAAAAAATGTATCTAGCGCTGAACCAATTGTATTTGGAGTGTGTATGGTAATGTACTTATGATGGGCAAAGTGTTCACAATGTTTTCTACTGAATGGTTGTGTGTGTTCAACATGTATTTGTCATGTAACTAAAACAAGCATTTCATTTGAATTGAAAAGGAAAATGTACAATTATATATTTTCACATTTACTTTTCTTCCATTCCATCTAGTTGATGTCTACAATGCCCATAATGTCCCATTGCACTGTTTATTCCCCCCTATTTTTCTACATGTAAATAGCTAGTTGTGTGTCCAGCACTTTTGAACTATATTCACTGTAAATACGATCCCTGTACGAAAGCATCATCCAATCCGGTTGAGAACACTATCCTATCATCTCTCGATCATCCAATGAGTGGAAAGAACACTAATATGGAGAGCAAGTTACCATCTCTATTCTCCTATGAGGATAAAGCCTGGGGTGTATTCATTATTCGGATTRCTTTACAAAATGTATTTTCTGTTCAAAACGTTTTGCAACTAAAAACATTTACTCCAAACGGAAAACATTTTGCAACGATTGGACAAATTCAGGTAGTTCCCCCCTCGTTGGTTCCGTTTGCGTTGTTTGCTTCCGTTTAGTTCCTAGAGTAAATGGTTTTCATTGCAAAACTTTTTTTGCAAAGGTCTGCGACTAATGAATACAGCTCTTGCCTAGCCTCTGTCGAGCCCAACAACCGGACGATCCGGTTTTAAGGGGAAATGGAAAGAGCCTGTGACGCGACTTCCACTTTTGGACATTAACAAGGTAACGCTCCATCTCCTCCACATGTACTGGATTGGTTGAATGGTGCAGAAGAGAACCTCCTGACTTTTCCCCTCGTCAAGATGTGTTGTAAAGGATCCAGTTTCAGGCGTTTATTTTACGCCTGCTACGTTAGGTAACTCCTCCCAATGCAGGAGGGGAAACACAGGCTTGTGCTTTTCTGTGCGTGCATTCTATATTTGCATAATCCTACATGTAGTTTTTCACCAACGTGAAGTTGTGCCCATATCTGCTGCTGCTCCATGCTTGTCTGTTGGGGAAGCCTTGGGGGGAGTGTTGTAGAATAGAGCTTTATTTCCCCTTTGGAGCATGCTTTTGGCTCACAGAATTCAGTCTGAAGGCAGTTCTGTCTGAAGCATCACGTCTTACACAGGGACGTTTCCAGTACTAGCATGAGATTTGCTGACAGATTACAATGGCTTGCCTCTCTTTAAAGGTGTAGTCTGCAGGTTCTCTGTCRCGTATGGCAATGAGATCAAGTAAAAACACAACTACCCTAAAACAAGACCGAAGAAGGAAAAAGTAGTTCTGTTTACACCAACTATGGCAACTGGTCTTTCTTTGGTTTTCACTGGCAGGCTCACTCGAATGACCCCATCCTAGTCCTTCAAAAAGGGCCGTTTGGGAATACATAATTTTTCTACTTTAAAGTCTATATCCAAATTGTGGACCTAGCTCAGCCTAGGCCTAGTTCAGTCCAGCTGAATGTCTTTCCAAGCTGCGCTGTCCTCTCTCCCCAGCTCTCTCTGCCTTGATACGATGCTGGTTCACTTACCTGCTCAACACTGACAAGACTTGAATGGCAGTTAGGATTTGAATGCTTGATTGTACTTTAAAGGCTGCCCTCTCTGGAGTTTCTAACTTTCTCATCCACTTCCTGGTCCGAACGGACCCGCCCCCTCATTACAATAGCTCCTCCCTTGACCTGCTCAGCTCCTGAGAACCTATGTACAAAAAGAAAAGGATTTGTAATATTTGTCTGTCAAAGCTGCTGGGCTACTGATGAAAATAAAAAGGTATCCAATCAAAAATGTCTTTCTCAGTTGTCATACTGTTCTACTTGACTTCCTTGCACTAACACTTGCACTTGTCTGTTCTTACTAGCAATGATTATGCTAATATCTTCTCTATTTAGGGGACTTTTACTTACAATGATTGTGATGTGGTTGTTTTACCTATCTACCTTAAAGGGCAATTCCAACCTAATTTTCATTGTCTCCAGCACAATACCAGTGTCTACATATGTGAAAATGGCACATTTCTATGTTTTGTAGAGAGAAAAATATGTATAAAGTTAACGTTCCACCCAATGACATCAAAAGTAAATATATTTTAAAAACAGTGATTTTCAAACATGTAGACGGCAATAATGAATATGAGGTTGAAAAGTGGCGGAATTGCCCTTTTTAAGTTGAATTCACTAAGTCTGGGGGGAAAAGTATCAGATAAATGATCAAAATGTAAATCTTATGAAACATGGTGCACACCCAAGGTCATCTGCCTTTCTACTGAATTGTGGGGGGTTTAAACCTGGTGTATCTGGCCAAGGGAACTTCCACCAGTCCACTAACGGGACAGAGCAAACACTTCATTGGAGGAGTGGATAGAGGAAGCCTACCTAAGGAAGTTGCTGAAAGTATCAGACATTGAAGACCAAGTGTCTACCAGTGGAGGGCACCACTGTGAAGGGCACTGAGGAGTAAAGGGAACACAGCGAAAGGTTTGCCACATAGATAGACAGGAGGCAAGGCTCATTCTCAATACGTATTCGTGACTCCTCACATCCTAGGTCAGGAGTAATCAAATCCTACCCTGGTGGTCCAGAGCTGCTGGTTTTCTGTTCTACCTGATAATGAATTGCACCACCTGGTGTCCCAGGTCGAGAGGAGAAAAAAGCAGTGGAACTGGCTTAGAGGTCCAGATTTAAATTTGAGGGTTCTAGAGTATCGCCTGGCCTCATTCTCAAACGTATTGAAGGGAATGGTCCAAGATCCCTCCACTCAGGCCTTCTCCAGTGTTTTTTGAAAAGGAATTGAGGAAAGATTAACTGAAAAAGAGCCAGAGAAGGCATCTCAATGGCTCTGGCTTAAGTGGGAGGAGCAGTGGACAAGCCACCTGGCTCAGATCGGGCCAGATCAACACGATGGTCGCACCCTTCAGAAGGTGTAGTGAACAGCACCGAAACACCTTATGAAGTGGGGACTTCCCCTGATTAGCGAGGAGCAACAGAAACCACTGTTTGCAGGTCAAAATAATGGCCCTGTGATGTCGGCCATATTTAATGTGCTAGACTGCTTATAGTTAATTGTGGTCAGGTCTTTCGGATCCGAGTAGTCAAGGAGAGGACATGGATGGATTGAGACAGAGCCCTTACTGTCCACTGTTGTGTATGCTGCCAACGTCCTTGAAGACAGAAAAGCAGTCCAAGTATGACATCTACTGGTAGGTATGGGTATTGACCTTAGGTTCCCCTGTATTCACCCAGAGCCACGTTCAATAGTCAAATGTTGCAGATAGAAATGTCATGAAAATAGCCAAGGTGATTCCTTATTGTATGTGTCAGAGACAAACTTTGTTTTTTTATAGCATATTTTGATCTGAATGTTCCAAAACGTTTCGTCGTGCTGAATGCGCCCCTTGCTGTGGTTTGACATATAATCCAGTTAAAAATCAGAAAGGAGAAGAGTTGAAAACAAAAGAATAGACATATCATTTAATACATTTTACTTGTTTTGAAGCACAAATTTCTCCTCTCATCTACCAATGAAATGACCGACAGCTAAACAATGGAGTGAAACAAGGACTGTCTTGTATGTGTCTGTGGTTCTGCTATGGAATAGATTTGGCTCATGAGATCAGCTTCACTGCTCTCCCCTGACAGTCAGATTGTAGTATCTCTATCCAACACCCGATGGGGCTGCAGCTGCTTCTCTCTCTCTCTGGCAAGGAGATTCCTCTCCTCCCTCTCGTTTAGTAGGCTATATGAAGTCCTACTCTCTGTTTTTCTCCATCACCCTCCCTCTCTCAATAGGACGTTCTTCTCTTCACAGGAAGCATTGCACTGAGCTCACATCAGAGGTGCAGACAGGAGCCAGGGCACAATCACACAGCTGTATGTGTTCCTTAATTTACAGCATTGTTACCAAAATAGTGACATCATTCCTAATTAACCGATAGTGAACTAGTCAATAATTGTGTATTCTCTGGAGGTCACCGAGTGGCGGTCTAAGACACTGCATCTCAGTGCTAGAAGCGTCACTACAGACCCTGGTTTGATCCTGGGCTGTATCACAACCGGCCGTGATTGGGAGTCCCATAGGGCGGTGCACAATTGGCCCAGCGTTGTCCGGTTTAGGGGAGGGTTTGGCCAGAGTAGGCCGTCATTGTAAATAAGTATTTGTTCTTAACTGACTTGCCTAGGTAAATAAAGTTGAAATAAAACATTTAAAAATCTTCTGGCAAGGGAGGAAGAGATTGACAAGGGGGGTGTGTCTCAATCCAAGCCTGTCAATGGACAGAGCAGACCATTAAAAAACTCTTGCTTGTTTTGTGTCTCTTGCTTGTTTTGTCACACAAACAGGTGGCAGAGACCAAGGCTGCTATTATTTTCACTATATAGCCCATATTTCTGTTTTACAGCATCCACTGATTTATGTATTTTGGACGGTTATCTTGATAAACCAATAATAATGAAATGTGCACCCATTATTCGCTCAATAGTGGAATATACAAATCGATATTCTTCCTAAAGCTGACTGCTATACGAATATAGGAGCCTTTTCATATATCCTGTGACTTTATTAAATTAGCAAATAACTAACAAAGCCTTTTCGCCTCCGGTTGGTGCTGTAACCCGCCATCCACGCCCATACTGTACAACGCTGTATTAGGCAGGATACCATTAGGCACTGTGGCGAGTGCGGTTCGAAGAAAGTGGAGAACTGAGGGAAAGAAAGAGGGAGTGAATGGGATGCTACAATAACAGACAGACATACAACGAGAGGACACGACACAGCGTGTTTGTTGGGCTACACCGAGAGAGAAGAGATGACAAAATAACCGAACCGAGAGAGAAGAGAGCGAGTGGCGGTCTGGGTTTGGCAACCGACTTGTTCGTTGTTCCCTCGAGCCAGCTGCAGCAGGCAGCACCGTGCAAAATGCGCTATTTACGGTTCCTCATTCTTGCGTTCGGTTCGACAATGGACTCGTTCTGCAACTGAGCCTGCCAACCTTGCAGCACACCGCGGACGGTAACCTACCCATTTGAGGGAACGCTTACTGCAACYTGCAGTAAAATGAACACACAGATGTTTTTTCACAAGATACAGTGAAGGGGATCCCCACCGCCGTCATTCTCTTTCTACATACCGGTTTTGGATTAGAAATCCGGAATTAGAAGAAGTTCGGTCGGGATGGGGAAGGAACAAGAACTACTAGAAGCGGCCCGGACCGGGAATGTGGTCCTGGTGGAGAAATTACTGAGTGGGAAAAGGGGAATCCTGGGGACAGCCTCGGGCTCCATACCTCTGCCAAACCTACTGAGGTAAACGAAGTCGTCAACATACATTTTCATGTCATATGACGATTGCCTAGTTGATACTACTATTGACATATTTCTATTGATGGTCTACGTTGAAAAAAATGGGCTGTTGCGCCAAAGTTGGAGCATAGCACTTTTACGCAAACTGACATGTCATGAGACCAATTACTTTATGTGAATTCAGGAAAGCCCGAGGCAGCCTCTGCTAAAGCCTGGTTGTAATAATCTTTGTGTCCGAGAAGGGGCTTTGCGTTAGATATAAACTTGGCGCACAAACTGTGCATAAGATTGGCTACATCAATCTTGACAGCTGTCAAATTGTTGTGCACTTTTACACTGACCCTGGCTATACATTATAATGATGCATGGTTTTGTCCGAAGGTGGCGTTGGCAGCAATGACCTGTAGCCTAATCACTAATCACTTACTACTGCAAATGTTGATGTTTCATTGTAGATATATTTGTCAATTTCAACCTGGTCTCAGAGCAGCAATTAGTATGGTTTGGGACGTTCTTTTGTATCCCTCCATTTAGTAGGAAATGTTACATTCTCCAATCCATATGATATGTTACAAATCAAATAGCATTAATTTCAGTCTTAAGTAACCAGACCATTCCTACATACAGTATCATACGACTTGGAGGTACCCCAAAATATGTCTACTATGTTACATCTAGTCGGAGCAACCAGCAGGAATATTTGGCATTGATCAGTAGCCTAAACACTCAGTGCCTATTGAGGGCCTGTTGAAGGCCTCATGGTGTGTAGACCTATGCCAGTGTGCCGTCATTGATCAGTTAAATAGGCTACTATTAAATGACCATAACATAGTCCAAGTAATTGTGATATGCTATAACCTCATTAAAGGATAGTCTCTCAGGCCAAAACTGAACCTTTAGCCTCGTGTAAAGACAACTTTAGACTGTGAGAATAGTCCCTTTCCACCAGGCCTCTCCTATCTCTATCAGTAAAGAAGAGAGGACTGAGAGAGGTGATCAGTTAGATCAAAGGACCGGGCGTACGGGAGGAGCATCACCTCAGGCCGTGCAGCTGTGCTTTGCTTTTACAGCCGTGTTGAGGTGCACTGATGGGAGAGCGTGAGGAACAAGACAGTTGACGATGGGAAGGGCGTACGCCTATGAAGGAAGAGGGAGGGGGAGCATGGGAACTGTGTGTTTGTGCATGCGCGTGCTTAAACTGCGCGTAAAGAGATGGAGCTAAAGGGTAGGCTTGGACATCACTATGGAACAATAAAAAAAACTATATTTACATCTTACAGTTAAATTAGGAAAAGGAATCAAACAACAATATGTACATATCAATGGCCATGTGGTACAGTATTTGGAAGTTTCATTTTGTACCAGTCCCACAAGACTGCTGGCATCAAATGCAATGTTTGAACAGCCCAGTGCTATGTATTCCTAGCACAAGCTTGCTTTGACAGAAAATGGTGTTCCTGAGGAACTGTTGTGTAGTGTCTGTGTGTGTGTTGTACTGGGTTACACTGAAAGTTGGGCTTTTATTGGGTCAATGCAAGGCAATGGTCCATGCAGTCAAGTCTGTGAAACAGTGGGTGGTTTATAGACTGTCCATCTGGACAACGTTTTGTAAACCACCTCAGGCTTATTCCCTGACTTATAAAAGTGTGTGTGTCTGTCAAACGGAAGGTGGAGGGTTCTATTAAGGGTAGGTAATGTTTGGGGAGTTTTCTTTGGGAGACAATGATGCATATTCACCCATCTTGAGGCTCGAGTCATTCAGAACATTCCAAAGCTGTGAGGGCCTTTTTCAAACCTCAATCAGCACAAACATAGTTGGACACACACATCACACCCAACACCACACACACACACACACACACACACACACAACCACCAACACACACACACACACACACATCACACCAGAAAATCAATAGTAGATGATTTCTGGCCATGGTTCAGATATATACTAGCCTTACAACGGTCCCATTAAGTTCACGTATACTAGCTTGTACACCGGTCATAAGTTCAGGTACACTAGCTGTACAGCGGTCATAGTTCAGGTAACTAGCTGTACACGGTCATAGTTACGTAACTGGCTGACACGGTCATAGTTTCACGTACACTGCTGTACACGGTCATAGTTCAGGTAACTAGCTGTACACGGTCAAAGTTCACGTACATAGCTGTACACGGTCATAGTTCACGTACGCATAGCTGTCACGGTCATAGTTCACGTACCTAGCTGTACACGTCATAGTTCACGTGCGCTAGCTGTACCACGGTCATAGTTCAGTGTACTGGCTGTACCGGTCATAGTTCACGTACAGCTAGTCTAGTACACTGGTCTAGTTCAGGTAACGTAGCTGTACATCGGTCATAGTTGTACCACGTACGCTCGCTGTACGTGGTCATAGTTTCACGTAGGCTAGCTGTACGCGGTCAGTATCTCACGCGCTGGTTACACGTCATAGTTAGTTACTGCTGAACACGGTCAATTCAGGTACGCAGCTGAACACGGTCATGAGTTCACGACGCTAGCTTGTACACGGTCATAGTTCACGTACCTGGCTGTACAGGTCATAGTTCACCGTACGCTGGGCTGGCTACACACGGTCATAGTTCACGTACGCTGGCTGTACACGGTCATAGTTCACTACGCTAGCTGTACACGGTCATAGTTCCGTACGCTGGCTGTACACGGTCATATGTCAACTGTACGCTGGCTGTACAGGTCATAGTTCAGTATCGCTGGCTGTACACGGTCGTAGTTGGCAGTACGCTTAGCTGTACACGGGTCACGTTCGTAACGTAGCTACGTATGTACACACGGTCATAGTGTACGTATGCAGCTGTACACGCAGTTCATGGAGTTCAGTACGCAGCATGTATCACGGTCATAGTTCACTACGCTGCTGTACACGGTCATGATTTCACGTACCTAGCTGTACACGGTATAGTTACGTTACTGTGTACACGTCAAGTTCACGACAGCTGTACACGGTCATAGTTCACAGTACGCTAGCTGTACACGGTCATAGTTCACTACGCTGCGTACCACGTCATAGTTCACTGTACGCTGGCTGTACACGTCATGTTCACGTACTAGGCTGTACACGGTCATAGTTCACGTACGCTGCTGACACGGTCATAGTCACGTACACTTACACGGTCATAGTTCACTTAACTAGCTGTCACCGGTCATAGTTCACGTACCTAGCGTACACGGTCATAGTTCACGTATGCTGGCTGTACACGGTCATAGTTCACGTACCTAGCTTACGCGGTCATAGTTCACGTATACCTAGCTGTACACGGTCATAGTTCACGTATACTAGGCTGTACACGGCATAGTTCAACGTACGCTAGCTGTAACGGTCATAGTTCAACGCTACGCTAGTGTACAGTCATAGTGCAAGTCGTACGTACGCAGTCAGTGCTGCTTACAGGTCATAGTTCACGTACGCTGGCTGTACACGGTATGAGTTCAGCGCTGGCTGTACACGGTCATAGTTCACGTACGCTGGCGTAACGGTCATAGTTCACGTACGCTGGCTGTACACGTCATGAGTTCAGCGTCGCTGGCTGTACACGGTCATAGTTCACGTACGCTGGCGTACACGGTCATAGTTCAGGTGCTGGCTGTACCGGTCATGAGTTCAGGTTGTACTGGCTTTACACGGTCATGAGTTCAAGCGTGTACTGGCTGTACACGGTCATAGTTCAGGTGTACTGGCTGTACACGGTCATAGTTCAGGTGTACTGGCTGTACACGGTCGTTGTTGATTGTTAACTTCTGCATGTATCAGCGCCTGGTTTTATGTAGAGGCACAGTAATGATGAAGATGGATTTGTGACTGTAGGTCTATTATGTAATCAGACAGGTATTACAGTGATGACTAGCGTTACCACATGACAATAATGCTCGTCCATTACAATATGTGGGAAATGATGAGGATGATTGTGTGATGAAAGAAGGAACATTTTTAAAAGCCAACACATGCCAGATATGTTGAACACTCCAGRTACACAGGAGAGTCAAGTACTGGTRATTGTCGGCGCTTGKTATCGTTACTCCTTGTTCTAGTGGCTACTGTCACTGAAGGGGTTCTACAATTACACAGACACAGAGAGAACCCCCTTTGATCAGTGTGGCTGAGAGTACAGTATGTCATCCTGCTCCACAAACAAACAGTGCTGAAGTGATGTGAGAAGAGGTGGTGATTCTCAGAGGGGACACACACACACACACACACACACACACACATACATACATACATACATACATACATACATACACACACACAGCAGTGATCTGCTCAAGGCTCCAACACAAGCAGCAGAACACATAAAAAATAAACACAGGGGAGGCTTGTCTCTGTCGCTCTGTGCCAATTTAAACAGAGAGATTGATGGAGAGACAGATACTGTGTGTGTGTGTGTGTGTGTGCGTCTGTATATTTTCTGTGTTCTGTTGCTTGTGTTAGAATCTTGAGCAGGTCACTAGCCCAGAATGGAGTGTGTGTGTGTGTATGTATGTATGTATGTGTATATATATATATATATACCGTTCAAAAGTTTGGGGTCACTTAGAAATGTCTGTGTTTTTGAAAGAAAAGCACATTTTTTGTCCATTTTTAAAATAACATCAAATTGATCAGAAATACAGTGTAGACATTGTTAATGTTGTAAATTACTTTTGTAGCTGGAAAAGTTAATGGAATATCTACATAGGCATACAGAGGCCCATTAACAGCAACCATCACTCCTGTGTTCCAATGGCACGTTGTGTACGCTAATCCAAGTTTATCATTTTAAAAGGATAACTGATCATTAGAAAAAACTTTTGCAATTATGTTAGCACAGCTGAAAACTGTTGTCCTGATTTAAAGAAGCAATAAAACTGGCCTTCTTTAGACTAGTTGAGTATCTGGAGTATCAGTATTTGTGAGTTCCATTGCAGGCTCAAAATGGCCAGAAACAAAGAACTTTCTTCTGAAACTCGTCAGTCTATTCTTGTTCTGAGAAATGAAGGCTATTCCATGCGAGAAATTGCCAAGAAATTTAAGATCTCGTACAATGCTATTTACTACTCCCTTCACAGAACAGCGCAAACTGGCCCTAACCAGCATAGAAAGAGGAGTGGGAGGCCCCGGGGCACAACTGAGCAAGAGGACAAGTACATTAGTGTCTATTTTGAGAAACGGACGCCTCACAAGTCCTCAACTGGCAGCTTCATTAAATAGTACCGGCAAAACACCAGTCTCAACGTCAACAATGAAGAGGCGACTCCGGGATGCTGGCCTTCTAGGCAGAGTTCCTCTGTCCAGTGTCTGTGTTCTTGTGCCCATCTTAATGTTTTCTTTTTATTGGCCAGTCTGAGATATGTATTTTTCTTTGCAACTCTGCCTAGAAGGCCTGCATCCTGGAGTCCCCTCAACACTGTAATTTCACACATAAAGAGATAGTGATTGGTCATCGCTCATTTCCCAGTATGTATCAGTCTATGAAGACCAGAGCGTAAATAACACAAAATGCTGTTTATTGTCTGTCATAGTTTCTAACCACAACACTCAGAATTGGTCTTATTATAACACTTAGAATCAGTAATAAATGTCACTTTTTTTCCACCACAGCAGCACTCATGGTGTAGTGGACCACTAGACTGAACCGCTAGCCTTGGCAGGCCAATATGTGTGTGTTTCCTCAACCGCCTTGTCTGGGACGACCACCTCTGACGCATGTGTGTGACTAAACCAACCAGATGGGAAGACCACCTCAGTTGTGTGTGTGTGTGTGTGTGTGTGCGCAGGAGGGGTGTAACAGACCATCCATAAAGATAGAAGATGGGGAGATGTAAAGGAGTAGTCTGGAGGAGGGGTAGACATGGGTCAGGGGTTAACTGTGGAGAATGTAAGTGGGAACACACACGCACACACACACACACACAATCTCTCAATTCAGTTTCAATTCAATTTAAGGTATGTTTACATTGCCAAAGCAAGTGAAGTAGATAATAAACACAAGTGAAATAAACAATAAAAAATTAACAGGAAACATTACACTTACAAAAGTTCTAAAAGAATAAAGACATTTCTAATGTCATTACGTCTATATACAGTGTTGTAACGATGTGCAAATAGTTAAAGTACAAAATGGAAAATAAATAAACATAAATATGGGTTGTATTTACAATGGTGTTTGTTCTTCACTGGTTGCCCTTTTCTTGTGCCAACAGGTCACAAATCTTGCTGCTGTGATGACACTGTGGTATTTCACCCAATAGATATGGGAGTTTATCAAAATTGGATTTGTTTTTGAATTCTTTGTGGGTCTGTGTAATCTGAGGGAAATATGTGTCTCTAATATGGTCATACATTTGGCAGGAGGCTAGGAAGTGCAGCTCAGTTTCCACCTAATTTTGTGGGCAGTGTGCACATAGCCTGTCTTCTCTTGAGAGCCAGGTCTGCCTACGGCGGCCTTTCTCAATAGCAAGGCTATGCTCACTGAGTCTGTACATAGTCAAAGATTTCCTTAATTTTGGGTCAGTCACAGTGGTCAGGTATTCTGTCACTGTGTACTCTCTGTTTAGGGCCAAATATCATTCTAGTTCGCTCTGTTTTTTGGTAAAATACTTGACACATTGGAAAGAATTTATTTCTTTTCTCTCATGATTAGGTTGGGTCTAATTGTGTTGCTGTCCTGGGCCTCTCTCTCTCATATACGTACTCCTCACTCAACATAAATCTTGAGATTTGATTCAGTTTCCTTTAGTTCTGTGAACATTAGATAGATGTTGAATGTATCTACCCTGTGTAACAGTACAAACTGTTAGGACACTCTAGAGCTCACTTCATCTCAAGTGTGTGTGGCTAAGAAAACGCTTTGTAAAATAAAAAGCATTCCAGTCCACTCATTTTAAATATATTACAGCTGCACCATCGAGCATCCTGATGGGTTGCATCACTTCCTGGTATGGCAAAAGCTCTGCCTCTGACCGCAAGGCACTACAGAGTGTATGGCATAGTACATCACGGTGCCAAGCTTCCTGCCATCCAGGAACTCTATACCTGGCGGTGTCTGAGGAAGGCCCTAAAAAGTGTCAAAGACTCCAGCCACCCAAGTCATAGACTGTTTTCTCTGCTACCGCACGGCAAGCGGTACCTGAGCCCCAAGTCTAGGACCAAGAGGCTTCTAAACAGCTTCTACCCCCAAGCCATAAGACTCCTGAACATCTAATCAAATGGCTACCCAGACTATTTGCATTGTCACCTTTAATAACTCTACCCACATGTACATATTACCTCGACACCGGTGCCCCGGCACATTGACTCTGTACCGGTACCCCCTGTATATAGCCTCCACATTGACTCTGTACCGGTACCCCCTGTATATAGCC
>NC_036840.1:440203-442726 GCF_002910315.2 Salvelinus sp. IW2-2015 | reverse complement strand
TATAGCCTCCACATTGACTCTGTACCGGTACCCCCTGTCTATAGCCTCCACATTGACTCTGTACCGGTACCCCCTGTCTACAGCTCCGCTATTGTTATTTATTGCGTCTCTATAATTATTTGTTACTCTTATCTCTTTTTTTAGGTATTTTCTTAAAGCTGCGTTGTTGGTTAAGGGCTTGTAAGTAAGCGTTTCACGAAGGTCTACACCTGTTGTATTCGGCGCATGTGACAAATAACATTAGATTTGATTGTGAGCGCGTTTGCGTATTTGTGTGATCAGTGGTTCAAGGACTAAAGGAAGGAAGCATTATCACTGTAGCATGTCAACAGCATATGCATAGCCCTGTTTTTAATCTCTTGTGTGTGTTGCCGTCAGTGTGCTTCTGGCTCTGTCTGGAGTGGGGGGAGGGATAATCACTAGTTGATTAAGGTGTGTGTGAAACACAAACGTCTAGATATAGTTTTCTCTCTCAGTCCATCTCTGTTTGGATCTGGCTTTTTCACTACTTATGTCTGTCTTGGTCTTGCTGTCAGTCTCTCTCCATTACAGATTTGTTCACTCCTTACTCATCCTCTCTCCTCTCTTCCTCTATAGAGACAGAGACCCAGTCTCTCTCTCTCTCTCTCTCACTCTTTATCAATCATTCTCCCTCCAGCTCCATCTCTTCCTCCTGTTCTACCTCTTCTTTCTCTCCTTAGGTACACACACACACACACAAGCACGCACACACACTAATACACACACACCTCATCTCCACCTCATTCCTTATCTATGCTGCCCTACCAAAAAGCAAAATGGCAGTAACTGCTTATAGCTTGGAACTGAGAAAAAATTGCTTTTATTTACCTTGGTTTAACAGTAACTTTATGCAGTTACTGTTAATATGAGCCCCATTCTCTCCAAAACACAATACAATATTGGCAGGATTCCTGTGCACATGATTAAGCATGTATTTAATGTAGCAAAAATTACTAATTTATCTCATTTTTGACCAAATTAGCAGTTACTGCCTTTTTGCTTGGTAGGGCAGTACGGAGGGAGTGTTTTTTTAAAGTGGTGACGTTGACGGACTCATCTCCGTTGACAGCAGCGTTTTGGGAATTCTCTGAGTCCATGACAGTGGTCGGGAAAACCTTCAGATTGGATTCATTAGTGCCGCTGGAAATCCCTCTTCAATCAGTATTGTGTCAGGAGCCACAAGGTAGACTTGGGGCTGCGTCTCAATATGGAAAAATAGCATCCTTCCCTCACCACCTTTCCTGCAAATCCATAGAAACCATATCATAGCACATATTGTAGGTTATTAGACTACATATACACTTAACACTCATTTGGAAAACCGAATTAGCAAGGACAAGTACTTCCTGTTAGGAGACCAGCACAGGACATAAGGAAAGAGGCCAAGGGAAGAAGGCTGTTTCCAGAGTATTGGGACCCAGCCCATGGAAGGGGAGATGATGAATGGGAGGCCAGACTGTCATTGTAGTTTATGAGGTTCTGACCTGTACATAGCAGTGGAAGTGTCAGACACACATTCCTTCCTGCCTCCTTTGGCTTGTATACTAGTACTTGTTCTGGGATAAATCACTAACGTGCAAGAACGGTGGATTAAATCACACCGTGCCAAGACGGTGAATAAATCAACCGTGCAAGACGGTGAAATTAAATCACACCGTGCCAAGACGGTGAATAAATCACCCGTCAAGCGGAATCACACCGTGCCAAGACGGTGCAATAAATGCACACCGTGCAAGACGGTGAATAATCATAGCTCCAAAAGCTGGCACAAGCGTGCAAGACGGTGAATAAATAGCACCGGTGTCCAGACGGTGATTAACAAGCACCGTGCCAAACGAGTGACTAAATCATCAGACACGTGCCAGAGGACGGTGAAATAAATCACAGACCGTGCAAACGGTGGATAAAATACACGTGCCAAGACGGTGAATAATAATAAGAGATCCTGTTGCAAAGATTTTGTGGATGATGACATCGTGCCAGAGGTGATAAATCAACGTGCGAGAAGGTGAATTAAATACACCGTGCCAAGGCTACCGTGAACTTAATGCGGGACGTGCAGTGACGTGAATAAATCGCAACGTGCATAGACGTGATAAATGGCACCGTCCAGAAGGTGGGATAAATCGCACCGTGCAAGAGATCCGGTGGATAAATCAGACAGGCAAGACGGTTTGGATTACAATCGCACAGGCAAGATCGTGGAGTAAATAGCAAGTGCCAAGACGGAGTGGGGCTAAACTCAGAAGTACTTACCGGTGCCAAGACGGTGGGTAGAATACATTTAGCAAGGAAGTCCCACTTTTTTGGCTTTTGAATAAGGTTGGTCTTATGGTTTCGTAAAACGAAATGCATTAAAAAAGTTTATGACGGTCTCTCTCTCTCTCTCTCTCTCTATCTCTCTATCTCTCTATCTCTCTATCTCTCTATCTCTATATCTCTATATCTCTATATCTCTATATCTATATCTCTATATCTCTCTCTCTATATCTCTCTATATCT
>NC_036840.1:434358-440103 GCF_002910315.2 Salvelinus sp. IW2-2015 | reverse complement strand
GGGATGAGGGTAATGTGAGCGACTGTGCCGTGTGGAGCGAACCACTTTCCTGCAGGGTTCAGTGGAGGGGGAGTGTGAAGCTCAGGTAACACAGCCACGAGTGCCAGACAGGGAGTTCTACAAGACTGGCACACGGAAAAGGCCAGGGTACACGTTAGCCCTTAAATAAATGACCTGTGTCTTACACACACAAACCGACGCCATCATTGTTTCCCGCACATCAGTATATAGATGCACTCACTCACATCCTATGCATGATAAGTATGACAGACAGCTGCCCTGCTTGCCAGAGGTGCTCAATGGTGGAGGAACCAATCAATATTGCATAACCTCACAGTTCACCGTCCCCCCCACCCTTTTACCTGCTGGAGTCCCCCTTCTCTGGTTTGTGTGGGTGTGGTTTTGTGTGTGTTGTGTGTGGTGTGTTGGTGTGTGTGTAGTATAGTGTGTGTTGGGTTGTTTGTGTTCATGTGTATATATGTGTGTATGTATGTCTGTCTGTGCCCACAAATCCTCACGCCACATTATTGAACAACCCCCGGCTGAAATATAAAACACTTGAAAAATGCATGAGGGAAGATAATGAAAAGAAAGTGAAAGAAAAACAGAAAAATAAAATTAATTGAGCAGACAGGAGACATAGAGGAGACAGCAGGACAGCAGAGAGGAGACAGCGGGCACAGCAGAGAGGAGACAGGAGACAGGAGATCGAGACATGAGACAGCAGAGAGGAACAGCAGGCAGCAGAGAGGAGACAGCATGGCAGCAGAGAGGAGACAGGCAGACAGCAGAGAGGAGACCAGGAGACAGCAAGGAGACAGGCAGACAGAGACAGGCAAGAGGCAGCAAGCAGCAGAGAGGAGACAGGAGACATCAGACATGAGACAGTAGAGGAGACAGCAGGTAGCAGAGAGGAGACAGCAGAGAGGAGACAGGAGACAGCAGAGAGGAGACAGGAGACAGCAGAGAGGGGACAGCAGGCAGCAGAGAGGAGACAGGGACATCAGACATGAGACAGTAGAGGAGACAGCAGGTAGCAGAGAGGAGACAGCAGAAGGAGACAGGAGACATCAGACATCAGACATCAGACAGTAGAGGAGACAGAGAGGAGACAGGAGACAGCAGAGAGGAGCAGGAGACAGCAGAGAGGAGACAGGAGACAGCAGACAGCGAGACAGGAGGCAGCAGGATGAGGACAGGAGACAGCAGAGAGGAGACAGGAGACAGCAGAGAGGAGACAGGAGACAGCAGGCAGCAGAGAGGAAGACAGTAGAAAGGACGGCAACAGAGAGGAGACAGAGACAGCAGAGAGGAGACAGCAGGCAGCAGAGAGAGACAGGAGGCAACAGAGAGGAGACAGGAGACATCAGGCAGCAGAGAGAACACAGCAGGTAGCAGAGAGGAGACAGGAGACAGCAGACAGGAGGACAGCAGGCAGCAGAGAGAGGAGACAGGAGGCAGCAGAGAGAAACACAGGCAGGTAGCAGAGAGGAGACAGGAGACAGCAGACAGGAGACAGAAGGAGCACAGAGGAGACTGAGACAGAGACTGAAATCTTCCAGCCCAGCCCTCCCAAAGGTTTCTGGGAAGACAACTAGGGAGGTCTAAAAATGTGCCTGATGCATTAGCCAAGACCTAGATCCATCATAATAAAGTATTGCGCCGACAGAACCCAGGGAGGTTCACATGTCTTGAATGAATATCTCCAGCCCAGCCCTCCTAAAGGCTTCTGGGAAAACAAGGTCTCCAGTTGGGGCCTTCCACTTTTACACTGGAACTGGGAGGTCTAGAAATGTGCCTGACGCCATTAGCCAAGACCTAGATCCATCATTGTGAATGCTAACTAAGCTAACTAGGCCAGTAAAGTCAGAAAAATAATGACCTGTGTTTGAGATGGGACGTATAGCTCTGGATCGCATTCATTATAGCACATCGAAGCAAAACGTTTTGCAACGGAAAATGAAAATAGAGCGTTTCTATTGAAGTTCAGATAGTCCCTCCCTGTTTCAGTATGGCTTCTTGCTTTGGTGCCTAATGAGTAAGACCTTTTGTCAAGTCTCTTAGCCCTTAAAGACCCGGCTCAGTTTCCTTCTGTGAGCGAATGCAAAGCCTTTCAGCTGGTTTAAATTCTCAACCAGAGACAATGATTAATTAAAATGAGTGCAAAGACTTTTTACTTGAGGATACTGACAAAAGACTGGAGACACTTTACACTGGTTCCCAGGACGAAGGGATTTTACATACAGACACAGAAGTAGGTCTAACACACACCACACACAAGGTGGTAACAACTCTCATGAGACCCTCTCTATTTTAAACCAATTGTCCAAACAAACCAATTGAAAGTGGGCTTCGGATGTTCAATTCAGACTAAATATGGTGTTCAGTGGTTATAGGTTTCACCCATCAGTATCCATCAACTTAGCACCGTGGTCCTGGATTCTCTCTGAACATTTTAAATTGTGATGATTAGTTTCGTGGTGGAGTTTAAACCTTGATCGATGTATATATATATCCATAGAAGAGTGTAATTGTTTTTAGGCCAGCTTGTTTTTAGTCAAGATGTTTGTGTTTTTTAATGTAAATGTTTGTTGTATTGTATGTGTGTTTATAGTTTTGTTTAACTGTTGTGTTAGTGTATTGTTGTTTTGTCTGAAACGTTGTTCCCCCTGCTGCATTGGACAGGTCTCTCTTGAAAAGAGATGTTATCTCAATGAAGAAAAAACCTGTATAAATAAAGGTAAATAGAAAATAAAATAATCAACCATCATATCATTCCAGATCCACAGCCTTTACCGGTTGGGCTTTGACACACAGAGGGATACAGAGAGCGAGGAAGCATGGTGAGGACAGGCAGCGTGGTATAAGGAGACAGGCAGCGTGGGATAAGGAGACAGGCAGCGTGGGAATAAGGAGACAGGCAGCGTGGTATAAGGAGACGGCAGCGTGGTATAAGTGACAGGCAGCGTGTATAGGAGACAGGCAGCGTGGTATAAGGAGACAGGCAGCGTGGTATAAGGAGACAGGCAGCGTGGATATAGGAGACAGCAGCGGGTATAAAGAGGACAGGCAGCGTGGTATAGGAGCGCAGGCAGTGTGGGATAAGGAGCCAGGCAGTGTGGGATAAGGAGCAGGCAGCGGTGGGATAAGGAGCCAGGCAGCGTGGATAAGGAGCCAGGCAGCGTGGGATAAGGAGCCAGGCAGCGTGGTATAAGGAGCCAGGCAGCGTGGATTAAGGAGCCAGCAGCGTGGGATAGGAGCCAGGCAGCGTGGATAAGGAGACAGGCAGCGTGGGATAAGGAGCCAGGCAGCGTGGGATAAGAGAAGCAGGCCGTGGGATACAGGAGACAGGCCAGAGCGTGGGATAAGGGACCGGCAGCGTGGGATAAGGAGCCAGGCAGCGTGGATAAGGAGACAGGCAGCGTGGGATAAGAGACAGGCAGCGTGATAGGACAGGGCGTGGGATAAGGAGACAGGCAGCGTGGGATAAGGAGACAGGCAGCGTGGGATAAGGAGACAGGCAGCGTGGGGATAGGAGACAGGCAGCGTGGGATAAGGAGACAGGCAGCGTGGGATAAGGAGACAGGCAGCGTGTATAAGGACACAGCAGCGTGGGAAGGAGACAGGCAGCGTTGTAAAGGAGACAGCAGCGTGGTATGTGGGCTTGTCGGCCCCATCAGCGGTCTGTCAGAAGGATGTGTCAGGAGCAGACGGAGCGTGACAACGTGGTTGTGTCAGCAGCTAGCTAACCCAGCACTCCCTCCCTGGAGGAGCTAACACTGACAGCCATGCAGCCTCTACAGTCAGCAGCATCTCCTCTCTGACACACACACACACACACACTATATGGCTAGTCTACACATCATCATCGTAGTTTAACATCTTTTGCATTTTTCTTTCAAACTGCTTCAGATCTAACTTCTCTTATCCATTAAACACAAACATCAACATGCAACAATTTCAAAGATTTTACCGAGTTACAGTTTATGTAATGAAATCAGTCAATTGAAATAAATTAATTAGACCCTAATCTATGGATTTCACATGACTTTCACATTGGTCACAGATACCTTAAAAAAAACGGTAGTGGCGTAGATCAGAAAACCAGTCAGTATCTGGTGTGATCACCATTTGCCTCATGCAGCGTGACACATCTTCACATAGAGTTGATCAGGCTGTTAATTGCGGCCTGTGGAATGTTGTCCCACTCCTCTTAATAGCTGTGCCAAGTTGCTGGATATTGGCGGGAACTGGAACACGCCGTCGTACACGTCGATCCAGAGCATCCTAAAAATGCATCATGGGTGACATGTCTGGTGAGTATGGAAGAACTGGGACATTTTCAGCTTCCAGTTATTGTGTACAGATCCTTGCGATGTGGGGCTGTGCATTATCATGCTGTAACAAGGTGATGACGGGTGATGAATGGCACGACAATGGTCCTCAGGATCTCGTCACGGTATCTCTGTGTATTCAAATTTCCATCGATAAAATGCAATTGTGTTCGTTGTCCGTAGCTTATGTCTGGTCAGACCATAACCCCACCACTACCATGGGGCACTCTGTTCACAATGTTGACATCAGCAAACCGCTCAGCCACACAACGCCATACACGCTGCTATCTGCCCGGTACAGTGGAAACCGGTATTCATCTGTGAAGAACCCACTTCTCCAGCGTGCCAGTGACCATCGAATGTGAGCATTTGCCCACTGAAGTCAGTTACGACGCTGAACTGCAGTCAGGTCAAGACCCTGGTGAGGACGACGAGCACGCTGATGAGCCTCTCTAAGACGTTTGACAGTTTGTGCAGAAATTATTTGATTGTGCAGACCCACTGTTTTATCAGCTGTCTGGGTGGCTGATCTCAGATGATCCCGCAGGTGAAGAACCCGGATGTGGAGGTCTTGGACTGGCGTGGTTACACGTGGTCTGAGGTTGTGAGGCCGGTTGGAAGTACTGCCAAATTCTCTAAAACGACGTTGGAGGCAGCTTATGGTAGAGAAATGAACATCCAATTCTCTGGCAACAACTCTGATGGACATTCCTGCAGTCAGCATGCCAATTGCAACCTCCCTCAACTTGAGACATCTGTGGCATTGTGTTGTGTGACAAAACTGCACATTGTAGAATGGCCTTATATGTAATGATTAGGCTGTTTAATCAGCTTCTTGATATGCCACAGCTGTCAGGTAGGTGGATCATCTCGGCAAAGGAGAAATGGTCACTAAAAAGGATGTAAACAAATTTGTTAAAAGAAATAAGCTTTTTGTGCGTATGGAAAATTTCAGGAATGTTTTTTTTCAGCTCATGAAACATGGGACCAACACTTTACATGTTGCGTTTTTTTGTTCAGTGTCGATCAAATACTACACTATGCTCTGGACAGTGAACATCAAATTATTGAATGATAAATTAAGAGGAGTATGTAAGCCACCTGCTGTCATANATAAGGAGACAGGCAGCGTGGGATAAGGAGACAGGCAGCGTGGGATAAGGAGACAGGCAGCGTGGTATAAGGACACAGGCAGCGTGGGATAAGGAGACAGGCAGCGTTGTATAAGGAGACAGGCAGCGTGGTATGTTGGGCTTGTCGGCCCCATCAGCGGTCTGTCAGAAGGATGTGTCAGGAGCAGACGGAGCGTGACCAACGTTGTGTCAGCAGCTAGCTAACCCAGCACTCCCTCCCTGGAGGAGCTAACACTGACAGCCATGCAGCCTCTACAGTCAGCAGCATCTCCTCTCTG
>NC_036840.1:419640-430534 GCF_002910315.2 Salvelinus sp. IW2-2015 | reverse complement strand
AACCTTTAAACACTTGAATTGACGTTTAGAAACATGAGGAACGTCTAGATCTGACTTGAGACTGAGCAGTTCCCTATCATCTGGACCTTTCCTTTCCACATTTTACTTAGTATAGTCCCCTTAAAACATTCAAGCTGGATCTAATGGTGAAACTGCCATGCCGTTGTGTGATTACAACAACAAAGAAGTTACTGCAAACGACCAACAGTTTCCCTCTCAGACATCAGTGCAGCGCAGAGAAGAGCACAATAGTCCTGCTATTAGTTTTACCATCGTGTGACGTTCCTCAGCCCGGACAAACAACAACAAAAAATAGTGGTGGGTAGGCTTCCCATACTGCGGACTCATCTTTAAGCTTTAGTTAGTCCAAATACACAGGTTTAGACCGTTTACATTTGTACATTTTAGTCAACAGATGCTCTTATCCAGAGCGACTTACAAGACAATTAGGGTTAGTGCGTTGCTGAAGGGCATAGAGTGATTTTTCCCCCGTCGGCTCAGAGATTTCGAACAACAACCTTTAGGTACTGGCCCAACGCTCTTAATCGCTAGGCCCCTGCCGCCCGAACTTCACAGGGAAAAATACATCGACTTTGTTTAAGACGACGAAACACAATCATGAGCCATTTGCAGAGTGGCCACTGACATCGACAAAGCCAAAGACTCATTGAGGCACTTAGATATACAAAAACCAATTCACTGTGTTTGACACAAACATCACTGTAAGAATCACAAACAGATAATGCTGGTGCATTTCATTATAATATAGATTTTCCTATTAAAAAGACAGGGAAAAAATCTGTCCATATTGCATGCAATTTACCCCGTGCAGAAAGAATCAAAAATGCCCTTGTTCTATGGTCCCCTGATACATAAGAAAAGCATAATAGTTCATTGTGTAGGATATACATTTTGTTGTGACTGTTATGGCATGCTGAAGAAAAGAGACAGTAGAAAATGATGAATTTTTCCCGTTAGCAGATCTCCTGTTCTTCACCTACTCTGAATCTGAAACGCAGGCTAAACAACATGGCAGATGACTAACGACATTGGCTCTCACCTGTCGGCTCTTTCAGATCAATGCAAGGAGAGACGAGAACTATTTCCATTATTGAGTTACGCCCCCTTTAGACTAATGCAGCTATAAGGAAAACCCACCTTTAGACTAATGCGCTATAAGGAAACCACTTTAGACTAATGCGCTATGCCTCCCTCTCATTCCACCTTCTTCAGGATGTAGAGGATTCCGATATTGTCGATGGTGACGAAGGTGGAGAAGTCAGGTGACACGTGGATCCTTTTCAGATTGGTTCCTGTCGGGTAGAAGGTCTGGAGGGCCTCTCCTTTCTCCACGTTCCACCACTATGAGGGAGAGTGAGAGAGAGAGCAGGGGCAAGAGAGGGAGAGTGAGAGAGAGAGCAGGGGCAAGAGAGGGAGAGTGAGAGCAGGGGCAAGAGAGGGAGAGCGAGAGAGAGAGCAGGGGCAAGAGAGGGAGAGAGAGAGAGAGAGCAGGGGCAAGAGAGGGAGAGTGAGATAATGAGAGAGGGTGAGAGAGACAGACAGAGTTAGTTATCAGTTTAAGTGCGTCTCTAAGCTCCTACCACTGATGTACAGTACCCTGTAAGAGCCCTTCTGATAAATAGATCAGTGATGCAGTTTGGTCTTGTCAGCCACACACACACACACACACACACACACAGTTTTGCTAACCGATTCTGTTTAATGCGACCTGCTAAGCTGTAATTTTTTCATTGAAGTTCCACCTCTCAGGAATCCACTATCAAAGACACCAAGTCAATCATATCAAGTGTGCGCGCGGGAGGTGTCTCAAACGAAGACATGCCAATCTTCCACATTTCCAGATAGATATTCTATATTCGCTCTTTTATCAAGCCAATGAAAACAGACAGTATCATCACACCACTTATCTCCCTGCGGAACATATTTCCACTTCCTCAATTCCATTAGTGGAAGGGAGAAACCTAGCAGCTTCCTACACCAGCTGTTATTGTGGGTCTGAGGAAAATCAGGCCAAGTCACGACTGTAAGACCCAGCTGTTATTGTGGGTCTGAGAAAAAACCTGTCACGCCCTGACCATAAAGAGCCTTTTTATTCTCTATTTTGGTTAGGTTGGGGTGTGACTAGGGTGTGTAATCTAGGTTGTTTTATTTCTGTTGGCCTGGATATGTTCCCAATCCAGAGGCAGCTGTTTATCGTCGTCCTGATTGGGGATCATATTTAGGCAGCCATTTCCCCACTGTGTTTTGTGGGATCTCGTTTATGTGTAGTTGCCTGTGAGCACTCCATAGCTTCACGTGTCGTTTGCTCTTTATTGTTTTTGTGCGGTTCACTTCTAATAAATGTCGAACCGATTTCACGCTGCGCTTTAGTCTGAATGTTATTCACGACGATCGTGACAAAACCAGCCAAGTCAGAATAAGACCTAGCTGTTATTGTGGTCTGAGGAAAAAACCAGGACAAGTCTGTCTCCGAGAGAGTGTGTGGCAGCGTCACTGTTGCAGATTTAGTAGTATCCTTGTACCATCGTACTCAAGTAAACACATACATTCGTCACACGCAGACACATGTACGCACGCACAACACACCACAGACACAGAAATATTAATGAATGATACAAACTCCTCAAACACACAAAAGGGGTCTCATTTTCCATTCCCCTGCAAGTACAGCTTGCAAATGAGACCCCTTTGTTTGTGTTTGAGGATTTGTATCATCATTAATATTTCTGTGTCTGACTGACTGTCTGCCACTGTACCCCCCTATCTCTAGTCATATGAGTGTGAGGCCCATGCTGTGTAATGGCTCGGTCTGTACACTACAAACCTCTGCAGGGGTTTAGGCCACGGTCTGTGGAATACCAACACCACTGTGTGTGCAGCGTAATGCGACCGGGCTGCAGTGAAGTGGGGTGACTGAGCTCCTAGGGCCTCAAGCTGACTGTTCTAGATCTATGAAAGACTGAGGAATGGAGAGGTCTCATTAAACAAATTAGGACGGAACAGGAGATGTCTGTTTTGACTTAATGAGGTATGCTTCTGTGGAGAAGAGGAGGCGAGAGATGGAGGAAAGGAGGAGAAGGAGAGATGGAGGAAAGGGAGAGAAGGTAGTGGAGAAGGTCCGGTAGTGATTCCCTTTCAGATCCCTGTGTCACACACACACACACACAGCGGTTACATAAGCATGCAAACACAACAAGACAAAGGTCTCTCAATATTCGAACCACCACTAAGATCTCTCTCTCTCTCTCTTTGGTCTCTAAATGTATCTCTTTCTCTCCATCTCTCATTTATTCTCTCCCCTCTCCTTTTTCACACACCCTCCATTTCCATATACATATTTGAAGAGAGGAGAGAGATAGACAGTGAGGCGATTAATTAATAAATAAACCCTGTACTGTAGCTGTAAGACTGCTGATTCTAATCCCAGACTGGGCAACACAGATATGGAGCCATGGATATAGATAGTTACTGCTTTCAGCAATGCTCTTAACCCTCGATAACTCTAGGTAGTGCTGCACATTGGAGTGGTGTGTCTGTGTGCGTGGCCTGCTGCTTTTGACAACAGAGAAGGGTTTCTGTAGTAACGGATGGATATAAAAATAAAGTACTATTCTTCCTATTTGACAGCTTCGCGTGATGGAGGAGGTGGTACCCCATACTGAGAGGAGAGAGGAATGTGATTAAGTCTCAGAGGAAAGAAAACAGCTCCCCCCACACACACATTGCGCACAAAACTCCTAGTCTCTCAAACTCAATCTCTCTTGTAAATATCCTTTGATCGAAAGATCCAGCAACGGGATGAGAATAGAAGACAGACCACCAGCAAGGGATGAGAATAAAGACAGACCACCAGCAAGGGATGAGAATAAAGACAGACCACCAGCAAGGGATGAGAATAAAGACAGACAACCAGCAAGGGATGAGAAGAGACCGAATAAAGAGAACGAGAATGACAGAGGAGAGTACTTCACTCCACATCCTCCAAACTCTAACCCCAGAGAGAGAGAGAAAAGAGAGCATGTGGTTCCTGCTAAAGGGGTCAGCATGCTTCAGTTCAGCTGATGCCTAGCCGAACACGGCTAGCTGAACACGGCTAGCTGAACCGAACGAGTGTGCTCGCATACTGCCTTGAAAGACCTATGCTTGATAAAGGAGGAAAAAGCAGAAATAGTCATGTTTGTCCATTTTGACATGCCGTAGCCAGGATATACTTCCTCAAAATAGTCTGAATTATTCCAAGAAATCTGTCATTAATTTTGACGTTTTGCCGAAGAGATCTTAGTCGTGCAATTTTACATGTAAGATGTTTGTTGCAGTATTTTTCTGTGTGTTGGGGACAGTGTGTACATATGGGGTGATGCAGGGGAAGACAGGGGCAAGGGAGGGAACGAACATGACAGGGACAGAGTCACTGTACTATAGGTACACACAGAAACACACACTACAAGAGGGGCCTTATTTGACAAAGGTCTAATGACCACCAAGAGAATACTGCAGTACAAGTCATGATGGAATGTGTGTGTCCTCTGTAGAACAGATGGTGCTGCTGATATGAACACTATTACTGTGCTGCCATTGATTTATGATGGTGTTAGCGAAGCAGAAAGATGCAATGTCCTGGTGTGTGTGTGTGCGCATACGTGTACTGTAAGCTCTGTTTTTCTTCATGTGCGTGTGTTTGTAACTTGTATGTGTGTGTGTGTGTGTGTGTTTGTGCCATCTTGAGTTCTCATGAGTTAGAAAACTTTCCAATCCAACAGCACAGCTTGCTGCCCCCTCCTGCCAAGTCTTCTAAAATGAACACTGATGATGATGATGATGATATCTGGATATCCTAATATAGAATAACAACCAGTCTAACACACACACACGCACTGACTAAATGTGTTAGTATATGTACTGTGTGTGTGTCTAGTGAGTATTAGCTTATGCTAGAGTGCATACAGTACACTAGAATGAGCCTGTGTGTGTCAGTATGTTAATATGCAGGCTTGTATACTGAGAGTATGTTTGTGTGTCTATGCTAATATGCAGGCTTGTATACTGAGAGTATGTTTGTGTGTGTCTATGTTAATATGCAGGCTTGTATACTGAGCGTATGTTTGTGTGTGTCAGTATGTTAATATGCAGGCTTGTATACTGAGCGTATGTTTGTGTGTGTCAGTATGTTAATATGCAGGCTTGTATACTGAGAGTATGTTTGTGTGTCAGTATGTTAATATGCAGGCTTGTATACTGAGAGAGAGAAGTGAGTGGATGTAGGGTGTCCACTATCCCCATAAAAGAGCACTCACAGATAATTTCATCAATCACTCAATAAGTGTGTAGCATATCTTTGTTCAGCGCCGGGAAAGGTGTTTGATAAGACGAAGACTGCCAATCCTGTTAATATTATGTCCTTATCCTTCCAGACATAGATCATTCACAGTGTCAAGCTGCTTTCATTCAAGCCAATGAAGAACAGACAGTATCATCACCACATCTATCATCGCCTGCAGAACATCGGAATTTTCCAACTTTCCTCATATTCCACTTAGTGGAAGGGAGAACCAGCCAGCTTTCTAAACCTCTAACAATCATTGGACAGCGAGAATTGGTATATTTAACTGTGGGCGTCTCGAGGAAACATAGATGGGGTACATCGATAAGTCTGGTCTCACCTCGAGGAGTGCGCGGTGTGCAGGCATACTGTTGCAGTATCTGAGCACAGTAGTATTCTTCCGAGTATTACATACGTCACAAAGTCACCTCACACGTATAGGCTTTACCATGTTATACATCACGAAAAACGCCTACTCACGACTTGGCCACTGCTCAACCAATACAGACCAAACGGTGCATTTGACTCTCACATGACTATTGTAAGATAGATCATCTAGCGAGGCTATATTCGTCCAAACACCAAAAGCGCATATCAATCTATGATAGGGAACATCAAATAGATTGGAAATGAAGTCATTCGCCGACAGTGGCTGATAGGAGCCGAGTGTTCGTGTATAGAGAGATATAAGTGGCCTGGCGCATGCTGTACACAGTAAACGGAGAGAGAGAAGACGCGTTGTCTATCGTGGTTATGGTGATTCGGCTATGGACCACGTAACAGAATACAAATAGTACACCTAATCTCCGCTTACTCGCCATATAGTGTACCAGCATTACAGAGCAGTGATGGAGGAGTGGTCAGAGAGTGTAAACCGCCACACTCCACGCAGAGCACACGATACATCGCCTTCGAGAATAAGGGAGAAGCTACGATCGAGTTAAGTCTCCATCAGACTGTCAGCATGCAACAATAAAACTCTGCCGATTCCCCACAGGCACATCCTGTTCGTTGTGGTGCGCTGAGCCCATTAATGCCTTGATGCTATCTGTCCATAATCAGCGATTGTGTGCTCTGTGGTGGAATTGTATCTCTTTTGATTCGAATGACTCTTCTCACGGCAGCAAGGGCATTGGAGTAGTGTAATAAGAAAAGAGCCTATAAAAGCAAGGGATGAGATATAAAAAAGAACAGAGCTCCGACTCAGCAAAGGGATGTACGCGAATAGAAGACAGCACTCAACCACTCAGCCGCATACCAACCTATAGCACGAGGGATGAATTATCGATAAAGACAGGACCACCAGCAAGGGAAGACGACACTCCCAAGACACCGCCAACGGGAATGAGATAGAGAATCAACGGACCACGACATCCCCCTAGTTATCAAGAGATGAGTAATGAATGGATTTCATATTGTATCTCCTAGGATCAATCGCGATGAGAAATTCAAAAAAGAGCAGACACCTCTATCGGAAAGGGTATCTGTGATATGAGAAAGCAGAGCAGCTATATGCATTCGTAGAAACGATTTGGCGGCATGAGAATAAAGACAGACCACCAGCAAAGGGATGATATGAAATAAAGAAGACACGACCACCCGCGAGGTGAGCACACCAAACCCTAGCCAAAGTGCGATGAGAATATAAGACAGACCGCACCAGCAAGGGATGAGAATAATTAAGACAGCAACCACGCAGCAACAAGGCACTGACGAATAAAGACAGACGATCACGCAGCAAGGGATGAGAATAAAGACAGACACCAGCAAGGGATGAGTGCGACATAATAGCAGCTACGACCTCACGCATGCAACTGGGCATTGAGAATAAAGAGTCAGACGCCACAACAAAGCAAGGGAATGAGAATACGAAGAAGGACCACGCCGAGCAAGGAGAGTTCAGAATTATAGACAGTACAACTCTTCCCAGCAAGCGAAGACACTCTTCCGAATGGGACAATCGTGTGAATAAGCACGAGGGATATATGACAAGAGAGGGAGATGGAGCTACATACCACTCACAATCCTCGACACAACTCTAAGAACCGCCAGAGAGACGAGAGAAGAGAAAGCATGTGGCTTCTGCTAAAGGGTCAGCCATGCTTCAGTTCAGCCTGATGCCTAGCCGCAACACAGGCTAGCCTGAACACGGACCTAGCTGAACCAAAACGAGTGTACTCGCAATACTGGCCTTGAAACGACCTATGCTTGAAAAAGGAGGACAAAAGCAGAACAAACGATATGCACGAGCTTACTAGTTCTAATCGATTATTTGACATGCCGGTAAGCCAGGAAATCATTAAGCTTCTAGGCTCCCTCAAAAAATAGTCTAAAAATTATAGCATTCTCGGGTATTAATCTTAGGTAATTCATGCCTACAGATCTAGGGTGCGTTCGGAGGAGCGGGAGGGCAGGGAGGGGGAGGAGGAGAGCTAGAGTGCTGATGAGGGAGTCTGTTGGGCGTGTAAAGTGCCATGTTTTAAAGTGGCTAATGAACATGTATTCATAACAAGATGGTCAGAGCGAATTTGTCAACGCATATGATGGCAATGTCATTAGGGTAGGCTCAGAGCAATGTATACTAATTTGACAATTAGTATAAACTTAATTAAAGTGTTGGGTGGGCCATATGGTGTACTACAAGAGATATTAGTAGTGTATAACTAACACTCGCATTTGGTTGCAGTCTGTATTCATTTATTGCAGTCACAATGTCACACAAATTAATTTGATTGAGATGTGGCAAAGCGGCAAGTTTTAGACCGTACTGTAAAGCTTATAGAGTTATGGTGGTGTGGTCGCCAGACAGTACTCTGACTTTCGCATATATACTTAGAGATGGTGACATTTTAACACCGTACTGCCGCTCGTATCGCGCGCGCGATATGGAGGGCGACACCGAGGGACCAGCGGTTGTACATGATTCGGGAGACGAGACCAGGCTCGCCATCGTCGCGCGCAGTGCTGAAACAGAGCAATGCACTGTGACACATATGTCGACTGCTAAAATACGGTACACCACAGACAACACAGCCTTTCTGAGGGAGGAGTGACTTAGTGGCGTGGCCATCTAATGTGCTAGCTGAAGCGTGCTGGGTAGAGATATAAAGATAATAGATATAGAACTTGATAACATAGACCTTCAAATCGGAGAACTTCGGGCGGCGTGTTAGTCGATGTCATGGAGGGAAGATGAGCCCCTATCGATGGATACTGTGTTCTTCTGTCTTCTAGATCAGCATTAGACTCAGCATGAGTGCGCTGCATGTATAAAACTGACAACCATCCAGATGTACGTGAAAGAATCATTATGTAATGGTGTCTGGCCCATTCCGACTCCGTTACTGACCAAAATCACGGCTTGTTTATGTCTCCGAAGCAGTAGCTTACTGCATATGTCTCCTGTCACATGTCGTGGAGTTATCTGCGGTTGTATACTCCATCTGTGTCTGTCTGATGAGCGTATTGGATGAGGGGCATCTACTCGTATAGTGCGTGTGTTCTGTAATACATCGTCACTGATCGCTACTACTGTCGTGATCGCTCCAGTTGTCGCGCTTTAGTCAGCCCACTCTGAGTGTGAGCGAGTACTCATGGTGAGGATTAGAGAAGAAGATGGTTCCACAATCCTGCTAGCAGCAGAGCTAGTGACTGGAGAGGGCCAGAGGGAAAGGGGCGGCTCTCTACGTGGAAAGATCGTGTGCTAACAAGTGGGACACTTGATGAGATGAGATCGTATATCAGGTGGAGATTCTAAATTTAGATGAGGGAATGGAACAGAGGCAGTCCTACACACATAATCTATGGGAAGAAGAGGCGACGCGGCTTTAGGGAAGAGAGGGAAAGGGCTTCATCAGGAAAGCAGGCGACAAAGACTGACTAAATGTTGTTAGTATACTGGTGACCAGATTGACTTGTTGGAGGGAAGTGGAGGTATGTGGAGGAACTATGTGCGTCTATGTTTAAGTGCAATAGGAAGAGAGAGGCACGAAGAAGAGTGAGCCTCTGTGTTATGGTGTGCAAGTAATGAGTGGGAGGGCATTTATTAGCGGGACGTCGAGGAAAGGGCATAGTATGTAGAGGATGATAGGTGATGATACGTAGGGCTCTTTAAGGGAAAGTAGCAGGGCTTGTTAACTCCGGCCGTCATCGTTTGCTGCTCTGCTGCTACTAGTACATACATGCAATGTGCATTGTATACTGAGCGTATGTTTGTGTGTGTCAGTAATGTTAATATGCAGGCTTGTAATACTGAGGCGTATGTTTGTGTGTGTCAGTATGTTAATATGCGAGGCTTGTATACTGAGAGTATGTCTTGTGTGTCAGTATGTTAATATGGCAGGCTTGTATACTGAGAGTATGTTTGTGTGTCTGTATGTTAATATGCAGGCGTGTATACTGAGCGTATTATTTGTGTGTCTATGTTAATATGCCAGGCTTGTATACTGAGAGTAATGTTTGTGTTTCTATGCTTAATGATGCAAGGGCCTGTATACTGAGAGTATGTGTTGTGTTTCTATGTTAATATGCAGGCTGTATACTGAGAGTAATGTTTGTGTGTCAGTATGTTAATATGCAGGCTTGTATAACTGAGAGATGGTTTGGTGTGTCAGTATGTTAATATGCAGGCCTGTATATGAGAGAATGTTGTGTGTTCTATGTTAATATGGCAGGCCTGTATACTGAGAGTATGTTTGTGTGTCAGTATGTTAATATGCAGGCTTGTATACTGAGCGTATGTTTGTGTGTCAGTATGTTAATATGCAGGCTTGTATAGCTGAGAGTATGTTTGTGTGTGTCAGTATGTTAATATGCAGGCTTGTATACTGAGAGTATGTTTGTGTGTGTCTGTATGTTAATATGCAGCTTGTATACTGAAGAGTATGTTTGTGTTCTATGTTAAATATTGCAGAGCCCTGTATACTGAGGTATGTTTGTGTGTGTCAGTTATGTTAATATGCAGGCTTGTATACCTGAAGAGTATGTTTGTGTGTCAGTATGTTAATATGCAGGCTTGTATAACTGAGAGTATGTTTGTGTGTCTATGTGTAATATGGCAGGCTTGTATACTAAGAGTATGTTTGTGTGTCAGTATGTTAATCATGCAGGCTTCGTATACTGAGAGTATGTTTGTGTGTCAGTATGTTATGTGCGGCTTGTATACTGAGAAGTATGTTTGTGTTGGCTCTATGTTAATATGCAGGCTTGTATACTGAGAGGTATGTTTGTGTGTCAGTATGTTAATATGGCAGGCTTGTATACTGAGAGTATGTTTTGTGTGTCAGTAATGTTAATATGCAGGCCTGTATATGAGAGTAAATGTTTGTGTGTCAGTATGTTAATATGCAGCGCTTGTATACTGAGAGCATGTTTGTGTGTCAGTACTTAGATATTGCGGCTTGTTAACTAGAGTATGTTTGTGTTCAGTACGTTAATATGCAGGCTTCGTATACTGAGAGTAATGTTTGTGTCGTGTCAGTATGTTAATACTGGCAGGCTGTATAGTGAGATAATGTTTGTGTGTCTATGTTAATATTGCAGGCTTGTATTAGG
>NC_036840.1:413503-419615 GCF_002910315.2 Salvelinus sp. IW2-2015 | reverse complement strand
TAGAGTATGTGTGTGTTGTCAAGTATGTTAAATATGCAGGCTTGTATACTTGAGAGTATGTGTGGTATGTTCAGTATGTGTAGAATACGTATAACCCAGTCCACTGGAATAAACTGGCTGTGACAGGTGCTTGCAGCTTTGCAGAGTGAGCAGGTCTGTCTATTGAAGCTCCCAGGAAAAACTCAAGACTTACATGATAGAAACACGCCTGCCTCGGCCCAGTCACAACACACGAGTGGGTATGTGTGTGAGAAGAGTTGGATGGGAGGAGAGAGAGAGAATAGGGAGAAGAGGGAGAGAGATGGAGAAGGCAGGTGTTTATATTGTTGGTGAGCAATCTCTCTTAAGCGAGCACACTCAGACAAAGTGCCCAGGGATAATGCGTACAGATCCCTTGCTCTTTTTCAACTCCTACATGGCTCTGGGACACAGGAAGGAGATGGAGGGAGAGAGATGATCAAATAAAGAGGTGAGAGAACTGTGTGAAATAGGTGAATACATAACAACTGTAGGCTCATATTACAACTGTATCACTGTGTACAAAATTCACCACCTCCCTCAATGTTGTCCCGAAAACCTCAATTTCATCGAGGCATGGACTCTAACAAGGTGTCTAAAGCGTCCCTAGGGATGCTGACCCATGTTGACTAAATGGCTTCCACGTTGTGTCCAAGTTGGTGGTGCTTTGAGTGTGACCATTTGACACACACGGGAAACCTGTTGAGCGTGAAAACCCAGTAGAGTTGCAGTTCTTGACTCAAACGGTGTGCGTCTGAACAAGTATGGCATACGTGTTCAAAGGCATTAAATTATTCACTTCCTGAATGGCACAACACACAATCATGTCTCATTAAGTCCTCAAGATTAAACAACCTCCTTATTTAACCGTGCTCCTCCCTTTCATCTACACTGATTGAAGTGAGTTTAAACAATAACTAAATAGCTTTTACCCTGGAATCCTGGTCACCTGTCATGGAAAGAGCATGTTCTTAATGTTTTGTAACTCAGTGTATGTATGTCCATGCCCGTGTGTGTGTGTGTGTGTGTGTGTGTAGCACCCGGCAAGCGGAGAGAGAGGGAAAGCTGTCTGACACAACGGCTGCTTTATCAACAAAGCTCCAACCCATTGAAATATTGATGCACAGTTTATTTTTAACTCCTCCCCCTCCTTCTCTCTCTCCCTCCATCTCCCCCTCTCCTCCAATCTCCTCCAGTCTTCTCTCTCCCCTCTCCTCCAGCTCTCTCTCCCTCAGTTCCTCCCCAGCTCTCCCTCCCGCTCTCTCCAGCTCATCTCTCTCTCCCATCTATTGTTTCCTGTCTCCCTTGTCTGTCTGTGGTGTCTGCCATGTGTCTCTCCACCTCTCCTTTTCCCGTCCCCTACATCTCCACCCACCTCATCACTATAAACTCAAACCACTATACACTCACTATCCTACTTTTCTTTCAAGCCCAATTTCCCTCTCTTCCTAACCGTTACCTTACACTTTCCCCTCTCTTCCCCTAACCTAACATCCCTCTCTAATACCCTAAAACCTATCTACCCCCCTCTCTTCCTAAACGTCATCCCCTACCATATCATTTCCGTAAACGATACTCTCTTCCTGAACGTTAACCCTCTAAATTACTCGTTGTACTAATAAACGGAATAGGGTCCTTTGCGGACGTAAGCAAAGGCTGAACAAGGCTAGTCACGGCCTAGCTGAAGAAGAAGAAGAATACTTTATTAGTTCAATGAGACAGAAATAGTCTTTTGAACCAAACCCCAGGTTTTGCCATCGCTGCTGCTGATGCAAGATCTCTCTGTCTGTCAGGACCGTGTCTGCACTCCTAAACTACCGAGTCCATTTGTAACCTGGACATATCATAGCTAAATTACATTAGAAATATGTGTTGTGTTACCGCAAACACCTTAGACTGGAGCATAGAGGTAAGCCAATGAGCAGTTTGGGAGGTCCTCTAAATTCAAAGGAACGTGCATTAGCTGGCTCTTCTTCGCAACGACAGCGGTAGATGTATCTTTTGAATCTTGGAAAAGAAAAATGATGAATCACACAAATATAATAACTGCTGTGGGGTCTGATCGTAATTCTATCCGAAATACTCACATTTAATTTATACAAACACAAGCCTAAAACAGAAACCTCAAACAACCCCAAACCCACATACACTCGAAAGCCACCAAGTAGCACAGAACTTGTGATGAAGGTATGTGATATGACAGGTAGTGTGTTGTGTATTTTTTTAGAAGGCCAGGTTCTCTGCTGTCATGCGTGGAGTGCGTGGCATGGCTTCTCCTGCAGAGCTCCTCTGTTGGGAACTATCAGTACGTGGTCGGTTATGGCTGGGGAGGAAACAACAGATCCTACACTGAAAGGTTCTCTCCTACTGACTCGCTCCACCATGTCTTATCGGATGACTTCAATCGCAATCTATTTTACCGATATGATGTGTGGTGTAAGACTTGCGGTACTACAAGCATTAGAAAATGCATCCGTTGTTCATGGGAAGGCAAGCTGAGAGCCTTTTCTATTACTGACTAGGTGTTTGTGAACGTTAAAAAAATTCGGGAGACTTGAACAAGATCAATCATCATAAGTATATCAATTTCTCGTCATATTGTTAGCACGACTGACTATTAAACATTATTAACAGGTTTCAGAGCACAAGATATTTAAGATGGATTATTTAGCTTTATGGGGGATCACAGATCAACAATTCGATTTAGTCTTCTCCATCGCCTTTCATTTCTCCTGTTATCCCACCCCTTTGCTTCCTTCTCTATGATTTCTCTGCGTCCTACACAGATGTACTCTCTTTTTTTTTCTTTTGTCCCTTTTTTCTTTTTCTCCCCCCGTTTCGCCAAACCCTCTCTAGGGGAAGGTTCCAAATATTACCTTGACCTCTCACTCTCCCTCATTGGCCACCTGGGTCCTTTTTGCACATCAATTTTAACCCATAATATCACACACAACACCAACCACACACACGAACACACCACAACACACAACACACACAACACACACAGAGGACAGAGACAGAGAACAGAGAAAGGGAAGAAAGAAATAAGGAGAGAGAAAAGGAAAAAGCTCTGAAAATAAATTTTAACCCCGAATTCTTATTTACCCCTGTTTCAGCCTTTTATTGAGAAGTACTGAGCGTATATTTGTGTGTCAGTATGTTAATATGCAGGCTTGTATACTGAGCGTATATTTGTGTGTGTCAGTATGTTAATATGCAGGCTTGTATACTGAGCGTATATTTGTGTGTGTCAGTATGTTAATATGCAGGCTTGTATACTGAGAGTATGTTTGTGTGTCAGTATGCAGGCTTGTATACTGAGAGTATGTGTGTGTGTCAGTATGTGTAGAAATAACCCAGTCCACTGGAATAAACTGGCTGTGACAGGTGCTTGCAGCTTTTGCAGAGCTGAGCAGGTCTGTCTATTGAAGCTGCCCAGGGAAAAACTCAAGACTTACATGATAGAAACACAGCCTGCCAGGCCCAGTCACAACACAGAGTGGGTATGTGTGTGTGAGAGAGAGAGAGTTGGATGGGAGGAGAGAGAGAGAAATAGTGAAAGAGGGAGAGAGATGGAGAGGCAGGTGTTTATATGTGTGTGAGCAATCTCTCTTAAGCGAGCACACTCAGACAAAGTGCCCAGGGATAATGCGTACAGATCCCTTGCTCTTTTTCAACTCCTACAGGCTCTGGGACAAGGTAGCCACAGGAAAGGAGATGGAGGGAGAGAGATGATCAAATAAAAGGTGAGAGAACTGAGTGAACTAGGTGAATACCAGTACACTGTAGGCCTATATTACAACTGTACACTGATGTACAAAATATACCACCTCCCTCAATGTTGTCCTCCGAAAAGCCTCAATTCATCAAGGCATGGACTCTACAAGGTGTCTAAAGCGTTCCACAGGGATGCTGACCCATGTTGACTTCAATGCTTTCCACAGTTGTGTCAAGTTGGCTGGATGTCCTTTGGGTGGTGGACCATTCTTGACACACACGGGAAACTGTTGAGCGTGAAAAACCCAGTAGAGTTGCAGTTCTTGACTCAAACTGGTGCGTCTGGCACCTACTACCATAACCCGTTTAAAGGCACTTAAATATTCACCCTCTGAATGGCACACACACAATCCATGTCTCAATTGTCTCAACGATTAAAAATCCTTCTTTAACCTGCCTCCTCCCTTTCATCTACACTGATTGAAGTGGATTTAACATCAATAAGCTTTTACCTGGAATCACCTGGTCTGTCTGTCATGGAAAGAGCATGTTCTTAATGTTTTGTACACTCAGTGTATGTATGTCAATGCCAGTGTGTGTGTGTGTGTGTGTGTGTGTGTGTGTCATTTAGGGAAAGAGAGAGGAAAGGGCTTTAGGGGAAAGAGGAAAGCTGCTTTAGGGCTAAGAGAGGGAAAGTGGCTTAAGGGAAGATAAGGCTGGGAAGAGGCACTCAGGAAGAGAAGGGCCTTAGGGGAAGAAGGAAATGGGCTTTAGGGAGCAAGAGGAAAGGTACTTTAGGGAAAGAGAGGGAAATGGGCTTTAGGGAAGAGAGGGTAGGGAGAGAGGGAAAGGTTAGGGAAGAGACGGGAAAGGTAGGTAGAGACAGAGAGAGAACACACAAGCACAACAGCCCAGACATGCTGACCTGACCCTCACGGAGACCACTCGTGACACCGACACACCGCAACACGAGAACGCACCCCGACCGACACGCAGACAGACACGCAGACAGACACCGCAGACAACACGCAGACAGACAGCAGACAGACACGCGGATCAGTGACGACACGCGACATGCACAGACAGACAACCGACAGACATAGACAGACAGAGACAGCAGACAACAGACAGACGACAGACGGACAGACACAGACAGATCAGACAGGACCAGACAGACAGACAGACGAGACAGGACAGACGACAGACAGACAGACAAACAGACGACAATTAGAGGCCGTCAAGGTTAGCTGGAGTGGAAAGGTAGAGGTAGTGGCCCAGACAGGAAGAGATAACCACACACACCACACACACACACACACACTGTCTTGCCAGGACAGAGAGTACATGCACTATAGAACCATTGATCACAATTGCCACTCTTCCGAGACGAGATGGAGGGTCGGAGGGCAGGAAGAGGATGAAACGAGAGCGGAGGTTAACAAAAAAAATGCTTCGAGGGCACAGATAATGGAATGAGACCGGGGCAAGACGCGGGAAGGACTGAGAAGCTTGGAGGAGGGGAAGAAGAGCTGTGAGGGGGAGGAGAGCAGCGCTGATGAGTGGGAGAGAGACTGGAGGAGGGGGGAGAGAGCTGCTAGGGAGCTGGGACGAGAGGCTGGACTGATGGAGGGAGCGACGACGAGCCGGCAAGTCGAGGGGAGGGAGGAGGGGGGAGAGAGCTGGAGTGAGGGAAGAGAGCTGGGGGAGGGCGGAGAAGTAGCTGGAGCGAGGGGGGGAGAGTGAGGATGGGGGAGAGAGCTGGAGGATGGTGGGGAGAGTGCTGGAGGAGGGGGGGAGAGAGCTGGAGGAGCGGGCGAGAGAGAGTGCGAGGAGGGGGGGAGAGCAGTGGAGGAGGGGAGAAGAGCTGCGAGGAGGGGGAGAAGAGACTGGGAGACGGGGGGAGAGAGCTGGAGGAGGGGAGAGAGGCTGAGGAGGGAGAGAGAGCTGCCGAGGAGGGCTGATGAGAGGGCCTGTCCCCGACGAGGTGCCGCACGCGAGAGCCCTCGGGGACGGCCGGACGACGAGTACTTGACGAGGCGGCGGAGAGACCTGCGACGGGGGCGAGCCAGAGCTGCTGAAGCGACGGGGGGACCTGAGAGCCTGGCGGAGGACGAGGAGCATGCGAGGAGCGGGAGAGACGCAGTGGAGGTACTGAGGGAGAGTAGAGATGGGAGGCACGTTACAAGACTTGAACTGCTTGCATCACATATCTTCAATACTTTGCTTGACTAATCAGCCTCTTTTCAACCGCGTCTTCCCCTCTCTCTCTGCTCTTTCCTGCTGGTGCTGACACATCACACCATCACCACCACACACCACATCACACACACACACACCACACACACCCACCACATCACACACACAATTTCTCTCTCTT
>NC_036840.1:386595-413478 GCF_002910315.2 Salvelinus sp. IW2-2015 | reverse complement strand
CCCTTTCCCTCTCTTCCCTAAAGCCCTTTCCCTCTCTTCCCTAACTCTCTCCCACATCTTGCCTCTCTTTCTCTCCACCATCTCGTCCTGGGGTGTAAGGTATAACATGTCCCCTCTCTCTCCCACAGCCAAAGACAATTAACCCAGGTTTAATGAGAGGAGCATGGGAACAACAGGCTTTGGGGGGGGGGATACATATTTCACTACATCATGTTGGGTTTATGCCATGAGCCTGAAAAGAGATATACTGTAGCTCTCCCTCCAGGACACCTACACCCCCCGATGTCACAGGAAGGCCATAAAGATCATCAAGGACAACAACCACCCGAGCCACTGCCTGTTCACGCCACTATCATCCAGAAGGCGAGGTCAGTACAGGTGCATCAAAGCAGGGACCGAGAGACTGAAAAACAGCTTCTATCTCAAGGCCATCAGACTGTTAAAGAGCCACCACTAACATCGAGTGGCTGCTGCCAACATACTGACTCAACTCCAGCTCACTTTAATAATGGAAATTGATGGAAATTGATCAAAAATGTATCACTAGCCACTTTAAACAATGCCACTTAATATAATGTATATACTGTACTCTATATCATCTACTGCATCTTGACATCTTTATGTAATACATGTATCATTAGCCACTTTAAACTATGCACTTTTACCCCACGACCCCACGAGATCTGTCTCTCTGTCTGTCTGTTAGAGACCGACTGTCTGCATTCCTAAACTACCAGTCATTTTGTACCTAACATTATGCTTTATACATTAGAATGTGTGTGTGTGTGTGTGTGTGTGTGTACACGCAAACACACATTAAGTTGGAGAAGCTGGAGCAGAGAGCAGCCAATGAGCAGTTTGGGTGGTCCTTACTCAAGGGAACGTTGACAATAGCTGGCTCTTTCAAAGACCAAGATGTATCTTTTGATCTTGGAATCAGAAAAATATGAACACACAAATATAATAACTGTACGGTGTCTGATCGTAATTCTATCCGAAATACACATTTTTAATTTATACTAAAACACAAGCCTAAAAACAAAAAACACCCACCCCAAACCTACATACACACAAAGCCACCACATAGCACAGAACTGTGATTGAAAGTATGTGATGTGACAGGTAGTGTGTGTGTATTTTTAGAGGCATGTCTCTGCTCTGCGTGGAGTGTGGCTCTCCTGCAGCTCCTCTGTTGGGAACTATCAGTACGTGGTGTTATGGCTGGGGAGGAACAACAGATCTACACTGACAAGGTTCTCTCCTACTGACTCGCTCCACCATGTCTTATCGGATGACTTCATCCAATCTATTTACCGACATAGATTGTGGCGTAAGACTGCTGTATCTACAAGCATTAGAAAATGCACCGTTGTCATGGGAAGGCAACGGAGAGCCTTTTTATTACTAAACTAGGTGTTTGTGACGTTAAATCGGGGGACTTGAACGAACCAATCAGCATAATATACATTTCTCGTCCAATATTGTTAGCCGACTGACTATTAAACATTATTAACAGGGTTTCAGCAACTGAACAAGATATTTACAGATGGATTATTTAGCTTTATGGGGGACACCAATCACACAATTTACCTCCATCTCTCTCTTTCTAACTCACACCCTTCCGTCTCTATGATTCTCTCCCTCACGAATGTACTCTTTCTTTTCTCCCCCTTTCCACCTCTCCAGGGGAAGGTCATATTAACCTTGACTCCTCTCTCTCTCCCTCCCCCTCACTGGCCACCTGGGTCTTGTTAGCATACACTTAACGACCATAACACACACAGAGAGAGCGACAGAGAGACAGAAGCAGAAAGCTCTCATATTTTACCCAATTCTTACCCCTGTTCAACAGCTTATGATAGAAGGAAAGATTGAGAGAGGGGTTCCAATGGGGAGATGAAAAGGGAAAGAAACAGAGAATGAACACCTGAGAGAAAGGGAGAGGGAGAAACAGACAGAGAGAGAGAGAGACAAAGTGAGCGAGTAAAAGAGAGAGTGAGAGAAAGAGAGAGGCAGAGAGTGAGAGAGGAGAGATGCCATTAGGAGAGTGAGAGACATCCTGTGGGGAACAGCGAGATGGAGAGCAACAACAGCGAGTGTGAAAAGGTGAGATAAGGTTGGATGTCTTCTCTTGGTCTTCAATCACCTAGAGAAGAGAAGTGAGGTCTGACAACACTACCGACAGGCAACTGTCTTCATCTAAACTCCTCACATCCATCTACAGTACTGTGTGTGTGTCTACGTATGTGTGTGTTTGAAGACGTGTGTGTGTGTCTACGTATGTGTGTGTTTGAAGACGTGTGTGTGTGTCTACGTAATGCTGTGTGTTTGAAGACGTGTGTGTGTGTCTACGTATGTGTGTGTTTGAAGACGTGTGTGTGTGTCTACGTATGTGTGTGTTTGAAGACGTGTGTGTGTGTCTACGTATGTGTGTGTTTGAAGACGTGTGTGTGTCTCTGTGTGTGTATATGTCTGTACACGTGTGTGTCGGTGCATGATTCATGTGAGAGTACCTAGGGAAATGAATGAAGGTTAAATAAGGATGGATGAGATCTGGGAATATGTTTGATAAATGTGGGTATATTGAGAAAACAGAACATACAGTGCCTTCAGAAAGTAGTCATACCTGTTAACTTATTCCACATTTTGTTGTGTTACAGCCGGAATTAAAAATTTAAAAAAATCTCACCCATGTACACACAAAACCCCATAATGACAAAGTGAAAACATGTTTTAAGAAATGTTAGCCTAATTTATTGAAAATGAAATACAGACATTTCTAATTTACATAAGTATTCACACCCTTGAGTCAATACTTTGTAGAAGCACCTTTGGCAGCGATTACAGCTGAGAGTCTTTCTGGGTAAGTATATAAGAGCTTTCCACACCTGGATTGTGCAACATTTGCCCATTATTCTTTTTCTTAAAAGAATTATTCAAGCTCTGTCAAATTCGTTGTTGATCAATGCTAGACAACCATTTTCAGGTCTTGCTATAGATTTAAGTCAAAACTGTAACTCGCCTTTCAGGAACATTCCCTGTCTTCTTGGAAAGCAACTCCAGTGTAGATTTGGCCTTGTGTTTTAGGTTATTGTCCTGCTGAAAGGTAAATTAATCTCCAAGAGTCTAGTGGAAAGCAGACTGAACCAGGTTTTCCTCTAGGATTTTGCCTGTGCTTAGCTCCATTCCGTTTCTTTTTTATCCTGAAAAACTCCCAAGTCCTTTACGATTACAAGCATACCCATAACATAATGCAGCCACCACTATGCTTGAAAATATGGCGAGTGGTACTCAGTGGCGACCCGTCATTTAGGGTATGTTAATTTGGCATTAATTCATGCCACATATCAGTTCGCAAACGATGTACATTTAAAAAAAAAATATGTTGAGTTAATAAAGCCGCATACAAACATGGTCTCTTTCTTGAGTAAGGCAGCTCCAAAATGCAGGCGTTTCAGCCTAGCTCAGTGATTTCTGTGGTGGAGGGGCAGCTAGCGGAATATACAGAGCGTAGGCGTTGGTAATCTTCTTTAGTGGTGCCGTGATTGGCTCAGTGTTCTGTCACTCATGGGAACACTACGTCACCGCAGAATCTACAGGGAAAGCTAGGCAGTTTAAATCCCCTTGGGTGCTGCCATAGATTTACATGAGAAGTGCCTATTTAAGAAGGCTAAAGGTCATTGGCCACAGATAAAATGACATCAAATCACATTATATCTACCGTAGCTTTGATTGGATCATGTTACTTTCAAAATCTTAGCTAGTTAGCAGTCATCACCATGAACCACGTCAACAATCTACTGGAAAATCCTTTTCCATCCTTGCAATATGAAGATAAATTATAGATAAAAAGGTATCGTGCTCATCGGCCATTGGACATAAACATTACACAACAAGTTGAACTTCCGGCGCCGAAAAGAGATGGCTGCCTCGCTTCATGTTCCTTGGAAAATATGCAGTATTTTGTTTTTTTACGTGTTATTTCTTACATCGGTACCCCGGGTAATCTTAGGTTTCATTACATACAGTCGGGAGGAACTACTGAATATACGATTAACGTCAACTCATCATCGTTCCTACCAGGAATATGACTTTCCCGAAACGGATCCAGTGTTTTGCCTTCCACACAATACAATGGATCTGATCCCAGCCGGCGACCCTGTGCGACGCCGTAAAAGGGGAAAACGTGGCGGTCTCGTGGTCAGGCTTCGGAGACGGGCACATCGCGCTCGCACTCCCTAGCATACTACTCGCCAATGTCCAGTTTCTTGACAATAGGGTTGATGAAATCCGAGCAGGGGTGCATTCCAGAGAGACATCAGGGATTGCAACGTGCTCTGCTTCACGAAACATGGCTAACTCAAGGGACGCTAACGGAGTCGGTGCAGCCAGCTGGTTTTTTCATGCTGGCCGACAGAAACAAACATCTTTCCGTAAGAAGAGGGGCGGGGGGTATGCCTTATGATTAACGAGAAGTGGTGTGATCATCATAACAACACACAAGAACTCAGTCGTTCTGTTCACCTGATCTAGAACTCCTCACAATCAAATGTCGACCGCATTATCTACCAAGGGATTCTCGTCAATCATAATCACAGCCGTATACATTCCCCCCAAGCAGACACATCGATGCCCTGAACGAACTTTATCTGACTCTTTGTAAACTGGAACCACACACCCTGAGGCTGCTTCATCGTAGCTGGGGATTTTAACAAGGCTAATCTAAAAAAAAACTCCCTAAATTCTATCAGCATATCGATTGTGCTACCAGGGCTGGAAAAAACACTAGACCATTGTTATACTAATTTCGCGACGCTTATAAGGCCCTCCCCCGCCCCCTTTCGGAAAAGCTGACCACGACTCCATTTTGTTGATTCCAGCTACAAACAAAAACTCAAACACAAGCTCCGCGCTCAGGTCTGGTTCAACGCTGTCCGACCAATCTGAATCCACGCTTCAAGACTGCTTCGATTCGCGGATTGGAATATGTTCCGCATCGCGTCCAACAACAATATTGACGATATTGCTGATTCGGTGAGCGAGTTATTAGGAGATTGACGATGTCGTACCCACAGCAAACGATAAAAACATTCCCAAACCAGAAACCGTGGATTGACGGCAGCATTCGCGTGAAAATGAAAGCGCGAACCACTGCTTTTAACAGGGCAAGGTGACCGAAGCATGACCGAATACAAACAGTGTAGCTATTCTCTCGCAAGGCAATCAAAACAGGCTAGTCTCAGTACAGAGACAAAATCGAGTCGAATTCAACAGCTCAGACACAAGAGGTATGTGGCAGGGTCTACAGTCAATCACGGATTACAAAAAGAAACCAGCCCCGTCGAGGACCAGGATGTCTTGCTCCAGACAGGCTAAACACTTTTTTGCCCGCTTTGAGGACAAACAGTGCCACTGACACGGCCCCTACCAAAACCTGCGGCTCTCCTTCACTGCAGCGAGGTGAGTAAAACATTTAAACGTGTTAACCCTCGCAAGGCTGCAGGCCCAGACGGCATTCCCAGCGCGTCCTCAGAGCATGCGCAGACCAGCTGGCTGGTGTGTTTACGGACATATTCAATCAATCTTATCCCAGTCTGCTGTTCCCACATGCTTCAAGAGGGCCACCATTGTTCCTGTTCCAAGAAAGCTAAGGTAATGAGCTAAACGACTACCGCCCTAGCACTCACTTCCGTCATCATGAAGTGCTTTGAGAGACTAGTCAAGGACCATATCACCTCGACCCTACCGACACCTAGACCCACTCAATTTGCTTACCGACCCAATAGGTCACAGACGCAAGGCAATGCAACACACTGCACACTGCCTAACCCATCTGGACAAGAGGAATACCCATGGAGAATGCTGTTCATCGATTACAGCTCAGCATTTAACACATAGTACCCTCCAAACTCGTCATCAGCTCGAGACCCTGGGTCTCGACCGCCTGTGCAACTGGGTCCTGGACTTCCTGACGGGCCGCCCAGGTGGTGAGGGTAGGTAAAAACATCTCCACCCGCTGATCCTCAACACTGGGGCCCCACAAGGGTGCGTTCTGAGCCTCTCCTGTACTCCTGTTCACCACGACTGGTGGCCATGCACGCCTCAACTCAATCATCAAGTTTGCGATGACACTACAGTGGTAGGCTTGATCACCAACAACGACGAGACGGCTACAGGGAGGAGGTGAGGGCTCGGAGTGTGGTGTCAGGAAATAACCTCATACTCAACGTCAACAAAACAAAGGAGATGATTGTGGACTTAAGGAAACAGCAGAGGGAGCACCCCCTATACATCGACGGGTCAGTAGTGGAGAAGGTGGAAAGTTTAAGTTCCTCGGTGTACACATCACAGACAAACTGAATTGGTCCACCACACAGACGCGTTGTGAAGAAGGCGCAGCAGCGCCTCTTCAACCTCAGGAGGCTGAAGAAATTCGGCTTGTCACCAAAAGCACTCACAAACTTCTACAGATGCACAATCGAGAGCATCCTGTCGGGCTGTATCACCGCCTGGTACGGCAACTGCTCGCCCACAACCGTAAGGCTCTCCAGAGGTAGTGAGGTCTGCAGAACGCATCACCAGGGGCAAACTACCTGCCCTCCAGGACACCTACACACCCGATGTCACAGGAAGGCCATAAAAGATCATCAAGGACAACAACCACCCAAGCACTGCCTGTTCACCCCGCTATCATCCCAGAAGGCGAGGTCAGTACAGGTGCATCAAAGCAGGGACCGAGAGACTGAAAAACAGCTTCTATCTCAAGGCCATCAGACTGTTAAACAGCCACACTAACATTTAGCGGCCGCTGCCAACATACTGACTCAACTCCAGCCACTTTAAAAAATGGGAATTGATGGAAATTATGTAAAAATGTACCACTAGCCACTTTAAGCAATGCCACTTAATACTATGTTTACATACCCTACATTACCCATCTCATATGTATATATACTGTACTCTATATCATTACTGCATCTTGCCATCTTTATGCAATACATGTACACTAGCCACTTTAAACTATGCCACTTTATGTTACATACCCTACAGTATCATCTCATACGTATATACCGTACTCTATACCATCTACTGCATCTGCCATGCCGTTCTGATACCCACACTCATTCATATATCTTTATGTACATATTCTTTATCCCTTTACACTTGTGTGTGTGTGTAAGGTAGTAGTGTGGAATTGTTAGGTTAGATTACTGTTGGTTATTACTGCATTGTCGGAACTAGAAGCACAAGCATTTCGCTACACTCGCATTAACATCTGCTAACCATGTGTATGTGACTAATAAAATTTGATTTGATTTGATTTGATTTGAAATCGCAAATTCAACAATGAGTGGTTTGGAAGGAATCAGTAGCTAACTGCAAGCGTTGCAAAGCAATCACCATTTTGCTTCGCCTGCCTGCTATTTGGTGGAGAGGGTGTGTGGTCCAAGTCTGGGTTTAAGGATTTAAATAATCTGTCTGAAATGGTCTCTTTTCCAAGCTTAAAAAGATAAACATTCACACGCAACACCATGGGCCAGAAAAGGTTGAATACATTAGCCATGCTGTCCATCCAGCATGACTTCTTCCGTGTTTAAGACAACTGGGAACTCTGGAGAAAAAAAAGTTAACTATTTTGAACGGTCATCCAACATAGAATTCCACACCGGAAACTCGGGCCTCTTTCTAGCGCTCCGACCTGAAGATCACGGACATCATGATTCAACCTTGTTTTTTTAGCATTTATTTTTAGAGTTCCCAGTTATCTTGAAAGCACCTTTGATGACAAAATTTGCCCACAAGAAGCACCGCCACGCCACCTTCCTGTTCAAGTAAGCACAACAACGGTCCAAAAATGTATGATGCTGCATATATTAGCTCATGTGCTTTTATTCACGACAAAGGGATACTATATAATGTTGTTGGGTCTGTAACCATGAGGAGGGATACTATATAATGTTGTTGGGTCTGTAACCATGTTTGCCAGTGACTCTTCCCATTCAAATATTATTTTTCAACAAAAAAGTTCAGTAATTCTAGTTGATATTGCTAGTTTTTTTTTGTCACCGTTATGGTGCCATTAACTTGCTTTACTTGCTAAAATCACCAGTGGTGGTACTCAGTAGTGTGTTGTGTTTTCTCCAAGCAACACTATGTATTCAGGAATAAAAGTTTATTAATTGCTTTGCCACATTTTAGCAGTATTACTTAAGTGCCTTCTTGCAAACAGGATGCACGTTTTTGAATATTTTTTATTCTGCACAGGCGTCCTTCTTTTTACACTGTCAATTATGTTAGTATTGTGGAGTAACTACAATGTTGTTGATCCATCCTCAGTTCTCCTATCACAACCATTAAACTCTGTAACGGTTTTAAAGTCACCATTGGCCTCATGGTGAAATCCCTGAGTGGTTTCCTTCCTCTCCGGCAACTGAATTAGTAAGGACGCCTGTATCTTTGTAGTGACTGGGTGTACTGATACACCATCCAAAGCATAATTAAATCACTTCACCATGCTCAAAAATATATTCAATGTCTGCTATTTTCTTTTCACCCATCTACCAATAAGTGACCTTCAAAAATCTCCCTGGTCTTTGTGGTTGAATCTGTATTTGAAATTCACTGCTCAACCTTACAGATAATTGTATGTGTGGGGTACAGAGATGAGGTAGTCGTTAAAAATATATGTGTTAAACACTATTATTGCACACAGAGCGAGTCCATGCAACTTATGTGACTTGTTAAGCACATTTTTACTCCTGAACTTATTTAGGCTTGCCATAACAAAAGAGGTTGAATACTTTTGTCTCACTACATTTCAGCGTTTCATTTTTAATAAATCTGTAAAAATAAAAATAAACATATTTCCACTTTGACATTATGGGGTATTGTGTGTCGGCCACTGACAAAACATCTACATGTAATCTATTTTATATGCAGGCTGTAACACAGAAAAATGTGGAAAAAGTCAAGGGGTATGAATTCTTTGTGAAGGCACACTATATGTGGGTCTGTTGAGAGAAAGAACACGTACACAGAGACAGAGTGTACAACACATTACAAAAACCTGGTCTTTCCATGACAGACTGACCAGGTGAAAGTTATGATCCCTTATTGATGTCACTTGTTAAATCCACTTCAAATCAGTGTAGATGAAAGGGAGGAGACAGGTTCAAGTAGGATTTTTAAGCCTTGAGACATATATTGTGTGTGCCATTCAGAGGGTGAATGGGCAAGACAAAAGATGTAAGTGCCTTTGATCTGGGTATGGTAGTAGGTGCCAGGTGCACTGGTTTGTGTCAAAAACTACAACGCTGCTGGGTTTATCACAGTTTTATCAAGAATGGTCCACCACCCAAAGGACATCCAGCCAACTTGACACAACTGTGAGAAGCATTGGAGTCAGCATCCCTGTGGAACACTTTCAACTCTTTCTAGAGTCCATGCCCTGACGAAATGAGGCTGTTCTAAAGAAGGTGCTCCTAATGTTTTGTACACTCAGTGTATGTGGGTATATTGAGAGAACAGAACATACAGTGTATACCCACATACATGTTCTGTTCTGCTGACATAGGTGTTTCTAACATGCATGGAATCAGGAAGCTGAATACTTATGCAACTAATATATTTTATTTATTTTTTATTAATCTTTTAAAAAGTATTGAAAAAAAAAATCCACTTTGAAAGAGTATTTTGCATAGATTATTGACAATGTTCAATAAAAAAAAAATCTATTTCAATCCCACTTTGCAACACAATAAAATGTGAAGAAATCCAAGGGGTGTGAATACTTTTGCAAAGCACTGTATTTTGGAATATTGAGAACACTCAACATTCTATTCCTTGCATTAGTCTTTTATAGAACCGTAATGTACTAATATAGAGCACTATGTTGAGTCATATAGTACTGTATAATATTGTATTGGAAAGCATCAAAAAGTAATATAATGATCAATTAAATACTGTGTGGTTATCAAGATAGGTGATTGCACCTACAGTACCAGTCAAAAGTTTGGACACACCTACTCATTCCAGAGTTTTTATTTATTTGTACTACATTCTACAATGAAGAATAATAGTGAAGAAATCAAAACTATGAAATAATACATGGAATCATGTAGTAGCCCAAAAAAAAAAAAAAAGTTAAACAAATCAAAATATATTTTATATTTGAGATTCTTCAAAGTAGCCACCCTTTGCCTTGATGACAGCTTTGCACACTCTTGGCATCCTCTCAACCAGTTTCATGAGGTAGTCACCTGGAATACATTTCAATTAACAGGTGCAATCACATTCCCAGTGGGTCAGAAGTTTACATACACTCAATTAGTATTTGGTAGCATTGCCTTTAAATTGTTTAACTTGGGTCAAACATTTCAGGTAGCCTTCCACAAGCTCCCCACAATAAATTGGGTGAATTTTGGCCCATTCCTCCTGACAGAGCTGGTGTAACGGAGTCAGGTTTGTAGGCCTCCTTACTCACACACACTTTTTCAGTTCTACCCACAAATTTTCTATAGGATTGAGATCAGGGCTTTGTGATGGCCGCTCCAATACCTTGACTTTGTTGTCCTTAAGCAATAACTTTTGAAGTATGCTTGGGGTCATTGTCCAACTTCCTGACTGATGTTTTGAGATGTGGCTTCAATATATCCACATAATTTTCCTTCTCATGATGCCATCTATTTTGTGAAGCGCACCAGTCCCTCCTGCAGCAAAGTACCCCCACAACATGATGCTGCCACCCCCGTGCTTCACGGTTGGGATGGTGTTCTTCGGCTTGCAAGCCTCCCCCTTTTTCTTCAAAACATAACGATGGTCAGTATGGCCAAACAGTTCTATTTTTGTTTCATCAGACCAGAGGACATTTCTCCAAAAAGTACGATCTTTGTCCCCATGTGCAGTTGCAAACCGTAGTCTGGCTTTTTTATGGCGTTTTTGGAGCAGTGGCTTCTTCCTTGCCAAACGGCCTTTCAGGTTATGTCGATACAGGACTCGTTTTACTGTGGATATAGATACTTTTATGCCTGTTTCCTCCAGCATCTTCACAAGGTCCTTTGCTGTTGTGCTGGGATTGATTTGCACTTTTCGCACCAAAGTACGTTCATCTCTAGGAGACAGAACATGTCTCCTTCCTGAGTGGTATGATGGCTGTGTGGTCCCATGGTGTTTATACTTGCGTACTATGGTTTGTATAGATGAACGTGGTACCTTCAGGCGTTTGGAAAATTCTCCAACGGATGGACCAGACTTGTGGTCTACAATTTTTTATCTGAGGTCATGGCTGAGTTCTTTTGATTTTCCAATAATGTCAAGCAAAGAGGCACTGAGTTTGAAGGTAGGCCTTGAAATACATCCACAGGTACACCTTTGATTGGCTCAAATTATGTCAATTAGCCTATCAGAAGCTTCTAAAGCCATGACATAATTTTCTGGAATTTTCCAAGCTGTTTAAAGGCAGTCAACTTAGTGTATATGTAAACTTCTGACCCACTGGAATGGTGATAGTGAATTATAAGTGAAATAAATCTGTCTGTAAACAATTTTTGGAAAAATTACTTGTCATGCACAAAGTAGATGTCCTAACCGACTTGCCAAAACTATCGTTTTTTTAACAAGAAACGTGTGGAGTGGTTGAAAAACAAGTTTTAATGACTCCAACATAAGTGTATGTAAACTTCCGACTTCAACTGTATTTGGTAAAAGAACAAGTCCATATAAATGGCAAGAACAGCTCAAATAAGCAAAGAGAAAAGACAGTCCATGATTACTTTAAGACATGAAGATCAGTCAATGCGGAAAATGTCAAGAACTTTGAAAGTTTCCTCAAGTGCAGTCGCAAAAACCATCAAGCGCTATGATGAAACTGGGACCACCACATGAAAGGAAGACCTAGAGTTCTCTCTGCTGCAGAGGATAAGTTCATTAGAGTTACCAGCCTCAGAAATTGCAGCCCACATAAATGCTTCACAGAGTTCAAGTAACAGAGACATCTCAACATCAACTGTTCAGAGGACACTGTGTGAATCAGGCCTTCATGGTTGAATTGCTACAAAGAAACCACTACTAAAGGACAACAATAAGAAGAGACTTGCTTGGGCCAAGAAAACGAGCAATGGACATTAGACCGGTGGAAATCTGTCATTTAGTCTGATGAGTCCAAATTTGAGATTTTTGGTTCCAATCGCCATGTCTTTGTGAGACGCAGAGTAGGTTAACGGATGATCTCCGCATGTATGGTTCCCACCGTGAAGCATGGGGGAGGTTGTGTGATGGTGCTTTGCTGGTGACACGGTCAATGATTTATTTAGAATTCAAGACATACTTAACTAGCATGGCTACCACAACATTCTGCAGCGATACGCCATCCCATCTGATTTGTGCTTAGTGGAACTATCATTTGTTTTTCAACAGGACAATGACCCAACACACCTCCAGGCTGTGTAAGGGCTATTTGATCAAGAAGGAGAGTGATTCTTTCGATTCTTGGAGAGTGATGGAGTGTTGCATCAGATGACCTGGCTTCTATAAATCACCCGACCACAACCCAAATGAGATGGTTTGGGATGAGTTGGACCGCAGAGTGAAGTTGGACCGCAGAGTACAATCTCCCGGGTGGCGCAGTGGTCTAGGGCACTGCATCGCAGTGCTAGCTGCGCCACCAGAGTCTCTGGGTTCGCGCCCAGGCTGGGCTTGGTTCGCGCCCAGGCTCTGTCGCAGCCGGCCGCAACCGGGAGATCCGTGGGGCGACGCACAATTGGCATAGCGTCGTCCGGGTTAGGGAGGGTTTGGCCGGTAGGGAGGGTTTGGCCGGTAGGGATATCCTTGTCTCAGTATGTAAAAAATAATTAAAAAATAAATTAAATAAATAAATAAATATATGCACTCTACTGTAAGTCGCTCTGGATAAGAGCGTCTGCTCTTGGCCGGTAGGGATATCCTTGTCTCAGTATGTAAAAAATGTAATAAAATGTATGCACTCTACTGTAAGTCGCTCTGGATAAGAGCGTCTGCTAAATGACTAAAATGTAAAATGTAATGAAGGAAAAGCAGCCAGCAAGTGCTCAGCATATGTGTGAACTCCTTCAAGACTGTTGGAAACCATTCCAGGTGAAGCTGGTTGAGAGAATTCCAAGTGTGCAAAGCTGTCAATCAAAGCAAAGGGTGGCTATAAAATATATTTTGATTTGTTTAACACTTACATGATTCCATATGTGTTATTTAATTGTTTTGATGTCTTCACAATTATTCTACAAAGTAGAAAATAGTCAAACTAAAGAAAAACTCTGGAATGAGTAGGTGTGTTCTAAAATTTTGACTGGTACTGTATTGACTGGTATTGGTCTGTGGTTGCATATCAAATGGTGCACTTTCCCCTATACAGTGCACTACTGTTGACCAGAGCGAGTTGGGCCCTGATCAAAAGTAGTGCACTAAATAGGGGAATAGGGTGCCATTTGGGATGTATACTATGTCTCCTCAATCCTAAGGACTAGTGTTGACTTAGCAACAGTGGAGGTGTAGGGGAGAGGAGGAAGATATGAAGCTTCTGTAAGTATGCGCACGCTGTGTGAATTACTCGGGGTCTCCTGCTGTGTGTGTGTGTGTGTCAGGATGAGCCTCTTCACACATCCCACCTCTACTTGGATCATGGCACTATGACAGATTGTCTCACAGCAACTCATGCTGAATCTGTGAGGTCCCGCTGATTCTCTGAGTGTACCTATGTGCATACCTGTGTCTGCGTGTGTCTGCATGTTTGTGTATCTGTGTGTGTGTCTTCATGTGCGTGGTGTGCCAGACTGTGTGATATATAGCTGTACGTCGGGGGCTGTCTCCCAGGTGTAAGACAGGCTGTGTGAGGTATTATCGGGCAGAGAACAGAGGAGTGATGGGGGTCAGTGTGATATTACACCCTCACTCAGAGAGCTGCCCCAAAACACCTTATCGCTCCCACACACACACACACACACACGTGATGTCCTATCCTGGTGTCTCAGAGGCTTAAGGAAGCATTGGAACAGCTCCCAGAGGGTCACACACCATGCTGCTTTTAATTACACTACCTGATAATACCTGTCATATGGACCAGACAGAGATAGACAGAGACAGAGGTAGAGATGGCATGGAAAATAATTAGAGATGGAGAGCGAGAGAGAGTGCATGAAGAGAGAGAGAGAGAGAGAGAGAGTGCATGAAGAGAGACAGAGAGAGAGAGAGTGCATGAAGAGAGACAGAGAGAGAGAGAGTGCATGAAGAGAGACAGAGAGAGAGAGAGAGACAGAGAGAGAAATAGGTCAATAATGAGAGAGGAGGCCATGGAAAGGGACCAGAGATAGAGAGAGGAGAATAGAGAGAGAATCTCCTTTAAATATAGCAAGACAGAGATAGTGTTGTGGTGGGAAGTTACTCCAGGAAGCCATAAGGAGGAGACAGATAGGGGTTGACAGACATCAGGGAGACTAGCTTTATTGAATCAACATCACAGCACTACTGATCCCATCAGCACCACTTCTACTGAACACACACGTCTGTAATGATAAGTTCTGCTCACTGTTGGCTGCTTCCTCAAGTTAGTTTTCATACAGCGTGATACAAAATCAACATTTGGAAAGACATGGTGTTCTTCAGGCAGACAAGGCTACAGTACAAACTAGGCCTTAAATCAATCAAAACCCAAAATTGTCAGAGCAGAAGGAAGCAAGTTTTCTTCCAGGACAACCTTGTACGTTGCTTGATTCATGCGTCCTCCACAAAGACACATTTCACAGTGGGTGCGAGACACTGTGGCTTGTAGGCCTCTCCAGGTCTCACACCCACTGTGCAATTTGGTGGAGGATCGGTGATGATCTGGGGGTGCTTCAGCAAGGCTGGAATCGGGCAGATTTGTCTTTGTGAAGGACGCGTGAATGAAGCCACGTACAAGGTTGTCCTGGAAGAAAACTTGCTTTCTTCTGCTCTGAGGATTGGTTTTTCCAGCAGGACAATGCTCCATGCCACACAGTCAGGTCAATCAATGTGTGGATGGAGGACCACCAGATCAAGACCCTGTCATGGCCAGCCCAATCTCCAGACCTGAACCCCATTGAAAACCATCAAACAAAGCCGAACTGCTTGACTTTTGTGCCAGGAGTGGCATAAAGTCACCCAACATCAATGTGAAAGACTGGTGGAGAGCATGCCAAGACGCATGAAAGCTGTGATGGAAAATCAGGGTTATTCCACCAAATATTGATTTCTGAACTCTTCCTAAGTTAAAACATTAGTATTGTGTTGTTTAAAAATGAATATGACTTATTTTCTTTGCATTATTCGAGGTCTGACAACACTGCATCTTTTTTGTGATTTTGACCAGTTGTCATTTTCTGCAAATAAATGCTCTAAATGACAATATTTTTATTTGGAATTTGGGAGAAATGTTGTCAGTAGTTTATAGAATAAAACAAAAATTTTCATTTTACCCAAACACATCTCTATAAATAGTAAAACCAGAGAAACTGATAATTTTGCAGTGGTCTCTTATTTTGTTCCAGTGCTGTATATTTTGTAATAATTTCCAGCTGAAATCTGGATATAGGTTGGATTGAATAAGGCCCACTGTTAATACATACAGATGCAATTAGTCCGTTTTATTTATTCTGTCCCCACGGCTCCCCAGGCTAAATTAGCCATCGTTTAACTATGAATACACAGCTGCCATGGCAATTATTATGACTGACAGCTCACCTCTCACCCACGATAAATCAATCAACGCTCATTACAAGGGATTCGCCTCTTCAGCGCAGACAGGCATAATAATCAATCACTGCTCGTTACATCCACACATGCTCAGATCCATCAAGTCAACGCGCCTCAGGAGAAAGAGAGGAAGCGTGGAAAGAGGAAGTGATAGAGTGATGAAGAGGTATTCTGTCCTTCTACCACTCTGGATAAGAGCGAGTGTCATCAGGAGGTAATGATGGAATTGGTAGTTAGGTTCTCCATCAGTATCCATGGAGTTGACTCATTAAGTCTAGTAGCTAAGTTCTCCATCAGTATCCATGGAGTTGACTCATTAAGTCTAGTAGCTAGGTTCTCCATCAGTACCATGGAGTTGACTCATTAAGTCTAGTAGCTAAGTTCTCCATCAGTATCCATGGAGTTGACTCATTAAGTCTAGTAGCTAAGTTCTCCATCAGTATCCATGGAGTTGACTCATTAAGTCAGTAGCTAAGTTCTCCATCAGTATCCATGGAGTTGACTCATTAAGTCTAGTAGCTAAGTTCTCCATCAGTATCCATGGCAGTTGACTCATTAACACTATTATTACTGATCAACAATGGGCTTAATGACCTGGGGCTCATCAATTGAAACTAGAATCTTCCCAATGAAGACAATAAACAAAAAGGCTAGCTAACAACTGCGGAGAAAAGTTTGAAATGAAATGCAGTCAATTTATTTGTGTTTCTTGGATACAGTTTGATTCAAACAGACACTGAATATCACATAAAAAGAGCCACGAATGAAAGTTTTGTGTTGAGAGACATTAGAAGAAAAACATCCATCACATTGATCCAATGAACTTAAAATCACTGGTTTAAATATGTTATACATTTACTAGAGGCTTTGAATTCAGAGCGGAACAAACAAGTGAGATAAGGAATGCTGCTGTTGAATTTTCCTGAAATCACTCAGGCAAGAACTCCCTCTCTCTCCACTCACACGCACGCCCGCCATCCACGCCCACCCACGTATGCTAAATGTAATGCCCCCAAGCTTTCTACACCACAGTAGGTTTATAGTACTCCCAAAACAATAGTCACAGTGAGAGTGTGAGTGAGATTTCATATCTCATCCTCCTCCCAACTTGATTGGATTGCGGAGTGTGTGTCTRCTACTCCTCTCTGATTACCTCCAGTTTTACAGAAGGAGGGATCACCTGGGGTCAGCCTCAGCCGGSCTCTGATTGGCTTTTTAACCAGGCAGTGATGATGTAATCCCCGGGGGACAAGGGCTCTGGTCGATAGTGCTTTAAACCTCTGTTTGTTCCCCATTAGTGTGTGTGTGCGCGCATCTATTTTGTCTTTACATGCTTGTGTGTGTGTCTCTGTAAAAGTGTGTGTGTCTCTCCGTGTGTGTGTGTGTGTTTCCTACCTTAATGTATCCTCCTGTAGACAGCAGCACAGTGTTGTCTGGGGAGAAGTGCAGGTCGGTCACCCAGCCTCCGTGCAGAGAGTCCATGGCGTCCTTGTTGTCACGGGAACAGATCTTAAGCAGAGATCCATCCTTCACGTTCCACAGCTGAGACACGAGACACACATGAGACAAACAAATGAAAAATGAGACAAATTAATGAGATCTAGTAGTTATAAATGGTGGGGTGTATGAGACCTAGTAGTTATAAATGGTGGGGTGTATGAGACCTAGTAGTTATAAATGGTGGGGTGAATGACAGCTATGGACTTATTATCAACCTGGTATCTTAGGAACCTTTTGACTAGACGGCCAGAAAATATCTAACYCCAACCAGAACTACAAACTAAAATAACAACAAATATCTCACGTACTGTTCGGGCTACTTTAGTACTTTCTAACATGGCCATCTAGTGACTACCAACCTTATAGACATACAGTAGCCTACAGTTAGGTGTGCAATAATCTAGTCCTTGAATGCTACAGTATCTTGTGCTTTTCAACTTTACCTTTCAGTCAATGAGTACTTTCACTGATTAATAAAGCACCATAGAGACATAAAACAACCCTCCATTTTAATCCTGGAGTTATGCAACTAACAACCATGAGCCATACTGTCCTGTCTATATAGGACACAGAACATGCTATATTTAACACCTTGCATGATTCACTGAGAATGACTCAAGTGTTTCCATAGAAACAAGAGGGGCATATATTCTACTCTATGTACTGTAATTCAATCTTGTGGATTAAGTCAGTTTCCTTCTGTTTGGTGCCCAATGAACACAACCCTGGATGATTGACTAGACATGATTGACATGTCATGACATGATTTTAAAGTGACAGTTCACTCCAAAATAAAAGTTTGTCAATTGTTTTCGAACCTGGGAAGAGGCATGAGATGTGGACTCATCGACATTAGATCACTTTTCAAGTTCGAAAACTTGAGTGTACTCACAAACTTTAGAGTGTAGTTCAAATGTACTAGTCAGACAGTCAGTCAGGGATAGTTTGTGGAAAACAGCTGGTAGAGGAACAATGTGATTGTAGAGGAACAGAAAGGTCCCTCTGTCACGCTCTCATTTCTTCAGTCCCTAGTCTGTCCCTATCTTTCACTCTCCCGGTTCTTCTCTTTAATTGTTCTTATTTTCCGTCATCCCCTCTTGCACACTATTTCTTCTCTTACCCCACTTTCCCTTAATTTCCATCATCCCTTCTCCCTCTATCTCTCCTTCTCTCTTTCTCTAGGATCTATGCAGATGCCAGAGCCTTAGGGATTCAATCTGACTAACTGTCTTCTACTTCCTCCCCTCCTCCGCCTTCTTTCCTTCCTCTTCATCCCCCCTGCCGACCTGCACACCTGCTCCACATCCTCCTCTCAGTCTCTTTAGAGGTGCAGCACTTCTCTCGATTTTTCTATTGCTCCTTCCTTCACTCATGTGCTCACTCCTTCACCTACCCCTCAACTTCCCTCCTWMWSYYMCTYCYTYCYTCCYYCCCCTTTACTCACTCACCCCCCCTTCCATCCMTCTATCCCTACCCACCCGTATCTCTCCGTTGTCGTCACCGGTTGCTAGGCGCCGGCCGTCCCAAGAGAAGCGGCAGCTGCGGACACAGTCCTGGTGGCCGTTCAACAGGCGCACGCACTCCCACGATGCACTACTCCACACCTGAGAGCCAATGAGAGGAGAAACAGGAGGTTACAAAAGTTTGTCGAAAATAAAACATTTTCAAATATGTTCTTTTGAACATACCATAGCCATTTTGGTTAGGCCACTTCTATATGCAGAGTGCCTTGGTTAATTCAATACTTTCCTTTTTCCCCTGAAGGCCTGTCTATTGTTTCTCTATGCTGCTAGTCTGGTAGCTCAACTCACTGATAAATGGAGCCTGGCATCAATTAAAGCCTTCTGGCTGCTTCTTTGATAGATGATACTGCCCATACCATAATGCTATTTTTACATTGTATTAACCCATCCACCACCGCGCCTCTTCAGAGGACAAATATATATATAAAACATTTTTTTTACAGCTTTTCTGCTACATATACATACATACATACATGGTACTTTTATATAAAGCAGTCACATAACAATAATACATTACCAAACTATGTATTATTACCAATCCCACCCCTCAGCCACTCTCAGCCCATCCCACCTATCACCATAGACCACCCTCGTTTGGTTTCCATCTACCAGATATTTTTCAATTGTACTGTGATGTTTTACATCATTTTTTTTTCCTTTCTAAATTGTAAAGTATCCACAGATTGTGAGCTAAAGATGAAAACTTTTCCTACTAGTATTATATTATTTAATGACTGACTATGGCTTTCCAAATTGCCCAACACTGCTATTTGCAAGGTTAATGTTGTGATTTTTTTAACCATTCCTGAACCTGTGACCAGAAACAAGCTACATAGGTGAAATACCAGAATAAATGATCGAGTGATTCTGTCTTTTCGCAGAAAAATCTACAGAGCTGAGATTGCTATATATATGGGGCATACAACATTCTGTCGGTGGCAAGAATTTATATAATTATTTAAATTGAAAAAATAAGTGTTGAATCAAGTGTTATTTTTTGTATCAGTTCATAAACCATGTGCCATGGAATCGGTACGTCAAAACTCTCTTCCCATTTATTTACATCCTGTATGGCACAGCTGTCAACATTTTTGTCCTCAGATGGAACTGATATATTTTTCTATTTACGCCAATTCCTTTTCAGACAATTTGTATCTTTAATATATGGCAGGTAAACAAGTTCCCTACCTTCTCCCTTTTCCACTTGCCTCCTCCATTGTGGTAGTGCTGCAATCAGTTGGTTGTAAATTAGGATTGAGCAGATATTCCCATGTATTTTCGATAGCTGCATATGTGACATAACTCCTCCATTTCTAGTCATAATATCGTTCATAAATATAATACCATAAAAAATAAAAAATACATAAAGAATGTTTTTTTAATTAAATCAGTATATTTGAGTTTAACCATAACATTTGTTGTATCTTTTCTGGAGGATAATACTGAAATTGTAACCAGCTTTGTATGGCTTGTTTAAGAAAGGGCGATACTTTAAACAACATTTTATTCTCAATTAGTCGGAAATGAGAAGTTGTAATCTGTATGAAGACAAAAACGCTATTTTTGAACAAAGGATGAGCCTTTCTTAATAATCTACTGGATAACCATTTTGGGTTTAAGTATAATTTACGCATGAGTGAAGCTTTAAGTGAGAGGTTTAAATATTTCATATTTAATAATGTTTGCCCCCCAAACTCATATTATTATATAAATAGGCACGTTTAAATTGTCTGGCTTAACATTCCAAATAAAATGAAATATTTTTTGCTCATAAGATGTAAAAAACGAGGCGTTTGGAGAAGGCAGTGCCATTAGTAAGTAAACTGTGATAGGATCAAAGTGTTAATCAATGTGATTTTCCCATAAATAGACAAGTATTTACCTCACCATGGTTGCAGAATCGTATCTATTTTTGCTAACTTTCTATTGAAATTAATTGTGGTAATTTCATTTATATTTTTTGAGATGTGAATACGAAGTAGGTCTACTTCACCATCCGCCCATTTTACTGGTAAACTACAAGGTAGTGTAAACATATTTGAATTTAATCCCATCAGTATGTAAAGTACATATAATTGTTGGGTTCTGACTTCTAAACTTGAAATATCCTTGTTCGTGGTACTGAGGGAGAGAGGGGAATGCAGAATGTTTACGTTCTGTTAGAACGTTTACATTCTGTTAGAACGTTTACGTTCTGTTAGAACGTTTACGTTCTGTTAGAACATGTTCGTTCTGTTAGAACATGTTATTGTTAGACGTCATGGTATCCTATGGGAAGGAGAAGGGCCACAGTCTGGTTTCAGTTGTTGGGTTGTAATTTGAAATAGTTGCTACACCAGAAGTGAATGGTTATCTGTAGGAGGAATGTACTGTATATGGTGGGGTCAATTAAGGTTGGATATGAGCCAGGGGCTTGGACTGTTACTGAGTAAGGAAAGGGCAATCACATGGTTGTGGTCACTGATAAGGGTGGAGAGCTGTGGATTAGTGAGGAATCGGGCCGAGGTCAGGTCACATTTAGGGAGAAGGAACAGTTTATTACCCACATCACTTACCTTCCTGCCTACCATTAAATATGTAATGTCAAGAGAAAGGAAGGAGACCACCTAAAGTGGGGTATATATACACACTTGTGCTGGTGGGAACATGTCTTTCTCTGTTCAGCTATCTGACCCATTTGGTAAATAAACTTGGTTTGAGCTTTTCCTAGTTGTCTGTTGGGTTCTAAATAAACAGAGTAAAAACTAACATAATAAAGAATACTCTGTTTATTACAAGAACACAATGTTCTTAGTAAATTTTCTCCGTCTTTGTCTGTCCGTCTCTCTCCCTCTTTCGCTCTCTCTTTCATGCTTGATGGAGAGAACATCACATGGTAGATGATTAAAAAGTTATTTGGCACAACGTCTCGTAGTCATCTGAAGGTCAAAAGACAGAGGGAGGAAGGGAGAGAGAAAGGAACAGAGGAGAGAGAGACGAGTGGAACAAAAACCTTCCGTCTTTTATTCTATCAGACAAAGACGATCAGACTCCGGGTTCGGCTTTGACCTATGCTAGCAGACAGAAAAAGACAGTGGGTGTATGTGTGCATACAGTGGCTTACAAAAGTATTCACACCCCTTGGCATTTTTCTTATTTTGTTGCCTTACACCCTGGAATTAAAATAGATTTTGGGGGGTTTGTATCATTTGATTTACACAACATGCCTACCACTTTGAAGATGCAAAATATTTTTTCTTGTGAAACAAACAAGAACTAAGACAAAAAAATGTAAAACTTGAGCGTGCATAACTATTCACCCCCCCAAAGTCAATACTTTGTAGAGCTACCTTTTTCAGCAATTACAGCTGCAAGTCTCTTGGGGTATGTCTCTATAAGCTTTGCACATGTGCCCATTCTTCAAGGCAAAACTGCCTCAGCTCCTTCAAGTTTGCTGTACACCAGCGGAACCCATCTATCTTTCAGTCATACCACAGATTCTCAATTGGATTGAAGTCTGGGCTTTGACTAGGCCATTCCAAGACATTTAAATGTTTCCCCTTAAACCACTCGAGTGTTGATTTAGCAGTATGCTTAGGGTCATTGTCCTGCTGCAAGGTGAACCTCCGTCCCAATATCAAATCTCTGGAAGACTGAAACAGATGTCCTCAAGAATTTCCCTGTATTTAGCACCATCCATCATTCCTTCAATTCTGACCAGTTTCCCAGTCCTTGCCGATGACAAACATCTCCACAGCATGATGCACCACTGTGGGGATGGTGTCCTTGGGGTGATGGGAGGTGTTGGGTTTGCACCAGACATAGCATTTTCCTTGATGGCCAAAAAGCTAAATTTTTGTCTCATCTGACCAGAGTACCTTCTTCCATATGTTTGGGGAGTCTCCCACATGCCTTTTGGCAAACACCAAACATGTTTGCTTATTTTTTTCTGGCCACTCTTCCGTAAAGCCCAACTCTGTGGAGTGTACGGCTTAAAGTGGTCCTATGGACAAATACTCCAATCTCCGCTGTGGAGCTTTGCAGCTCCTTCAGGGTTATCTTTGGTTTCTTTGTTGCCTCTCTGATTAATGCCCTCCTTGCCTGGTCCGTGAGTTTTGGTGGGTGGCCCTCTCTTGGCAGGTTTGATGTGGTGCCAAATTCTTTCAATTTTTTTAAATAATAGATTTAAAATGGTGCTCCGTGGGACGTTCAAAGTTTCAGATATTTTTTTATAACCCAACCCTGATCTGTACTTCTCCACAACTTTGTCCCTGACCTGTTTGGAGAGCTCCTTGGTCTTCATAGTGCTGCTTGCTTGGTGGTGCCCCTTGCTTAGTGGTGTTGCAGACTCTGGGGCCTTTCAGAACAGGTGTATATATACACTGAGATCATGTGACACTTAAATAAAGTCCACCTGTGTGCAATCTAACTAATTATGTGACTTCTGAAGGTAATTGGTTGCACCAGATCTTATTTAGGGGATTCATAGCAAAGGGAGTGAATACATATCAACACACCACTTTTCTGTTTTTTTTGTTGTTGTTTTTTTGTTTTGTTGAAAGAAGTAATTCTTTTCATTTTACTTCACCAATTTGGACTATTTTATGTATGTCCATTACATGAAATCCAAATAAAAATCCACTTAAATTACAGGTTGTTAATGCAACAAAATAGGAAACACGGCAAGGGGGGTGAATACTTTTGCAAGGCACTGTATGTGCGTGTGAGAGAGAGCGCGCCTGCGTGTGTGTGTGTGTATTCGTTTGTGGATGGCGGAACCACAGCCAACCCTTCAGACTACTATTCCACATCATTACCAGAGTGTCTAGGTCCAAAGCACTAATGAAAGCATGCTGGTCTAGTGAACAAAAATACACAGTGTGGTTAATGGGAACTGAGCCATTACCCCCCGCCCCACTCCACACACCAGAAACATGCAATCCTCCAATGCCAAGTTGGATGCTGACAAATAGCCATTCCCACAGTGAGTGACCAACTCAATGATCCTGTGACTGTCTTCTGAGGGGGAAACAAGGATAGAAAGTAGAAGAAAGAGGGAACAATACAAACTGATGGAGAGAACGAGGAAGGACGATCGAGGGCAAAAACACAGTAAGGTGACTGAGTGAAAACCTAGTCAGAGGAGAGATCCTCTCCCAACCTACAGTGTCAAAGTCAACTGCTGAGCAGCAGCCTGCTCTCTCTCACAAACACGCACAGACACAGGTAGGAGGAGAGGGCAGCGGTACGGTCTGTAGGTTGCAGTCAGACTTAATGACCGCTGGAGAGACAGGGAGGCAAGTGGGCGGCTTGACCGCTGGAGTGACAGGGAGGCGAGTGGGCGGCTTGACCGCTGGAGGGCCAGGGAGGCGAGTGGGCGGCTTGACCGCTGGAGGGCCAGGGAGGCGAGTGGGTGGCTTGACCGCTGGAGGGCCAGGGAGGCGAGTGGGCGGCTTGACCGCTGGAGGGCCAGGGAGGCGAGTGGGCGGCTTGACCGCTGGCTAAGTTAGCGACCGCAGTAACCATCTGCTACATGTCCACCTCAAGCTACCAATGATCTTTAGTTGACCGCATAATAATGTACACTATACACACGGTTCTGAAAGGATCATGATATAGACAACATGTCTGTCTCACACAGATCTAAGAATTTAGGCTAGGTACTGTCACATACTGATGACACGTGTGTGTGTTACCTTAGCAGTCTTGTCAGCGGAGGTGGTGGCGAAGAGCTGTCCGTCAGGCGACACGTCACAGGCTAGCACCGCCCCCTGGTGACACACTAGGTCCTGCAGCCGTTCACCACTAGACATGTCCCACACCTGGGGGGAGGGAGCGAGAGGGGGAGACGCTTTCTGTGTCACCTCCCTCTAGTAAATATCCTTCAGTTCACGTAAGTGCACGCTGATTGTAACTTGTTGCTTTTAACAGGTTTTGCATGCATGCGTGTGTGTTTAAGTCTTACTGTCTGTCTGGTACTGCATGCGTGTGTGTTTCTAAGTCTTACTGTGTGTCTGGTACTGCATGCGTGTGTGTTTCTAAGTCTTACTGTGTGTCTGGTACTGCATGCGTGTGTGTTTCTAAGTCTTACTGTCTGTCTGGTACTGCATGCGTGTGTGTTTAGTCTTACTGTCTGTCTGGTTTGCATGCGTGTGTGTTTAAGTCTTACTGTCTGTCTGGTACTGCATGCTGTGTGTTCTAAGTCTTACTGTCTGTCTGGTACTGCATGCGTGTGTGTTTCTAAGTCTTACTGTTCTGTCTGGTACTGCATGCGTGTGTGTTTCTAAGTCTTACTGTTGTCTGGTACTGCATACGTGTGCTGTTTAAGTCTACTGTCTGTCTGGTTACTGCATACGTGTGTGTTTCTTAACTGCTTCGACACACGACTGCGTCAGTTGCGTTTCGATACACAGAAGTACATTCATTTCCAATGGAACGCTGCATTGCCTTGCCAAGCATTGCGTTGCAAGGCAGTTGCACGTGCGTTCTGTGTGGTGCATACGTTCGATAAATCGAAATGTATGCATCAATTGTATGAGTGGACTTGACAGAAGTAGCTAAATATACGAATGTAGATTTTTTTTTGCACACACATTCAGTAAAATTTGTGATTACATAAAAACAGTTTGATTGCATATTTTCTTTACATTTTTTTAAATTTATTTGCCAAGTATATTATTTATTCGATGACTCCTAAATTAATTGTGAGAGCCTATAATATAATTTCCCTCCAAAATGCAGTTTTGGAGCGAAATGCAATAATAAATAGTAAAGATAGGCAGAGGTAGGCTCTTTTCAACAATGAGACCAACGACCACCTCATTGGCCTAGGTTAGCAAGCTAGGTTAGCTAACGCTAACTAGCCACATCTAGCACAAGCTACTACTAAACTGACCTGGCAATCCTACTATCGTGGACACTTGTCTCCAAGCAGCATTTATTTTGTGTTTATGTCCCTGTAGCTGTCAGCAGTTGTGTCAAAAAGACACGCGTTTTGAAGATACTTGCGAAAATTATTCTCTTCCTCCATGTGTCCAACGCATGCGACCATTTGCAAAAGGTACCTGCATCAGTATAGTTGCCTAGCTGCGCAAAATGTTATGCAGCAGTGATGCAATGACGCAGTCGGCTGTGTTCGAAGCGTAAGTCTTACTGTCTGTCTGGTACTGCATACGTGTGTGTTTCTAAGTCTTACTGTCTGTCTGGTACTGCATGCGTGTGTGTTTCTAAGTCTACTGTCTGTCTGGTACTGCATACGTGTGTGTTTCTAAGTCTTACTGTCTGTCTGGTACTGCATGCGTGTGTGTTTCTAAGTCTTACTGTCTGTCTGGTACTGCATACGTGTGTGTTTAAGTCTTACTGTCTGTCTGGTACTGCATGCGTGTGTGTTTCTAAGTCTTACTGTCTGTCTGGTACTTGCATGCGTGTGTGTTTCTCTAAGTCTTACTGTCTGTCTGGTACTGCATACGTGTGTGTTTCTAAGTCTTACTGTCTGTCTGGTACTGCATGCGTGTGTGTTTCTAAGTCTTACTGTCTGTCTGGTACTGCATACGTGTGCTTGTATTACCTTGATGGTGCCGTCAAAGGACCAGCTGAGGAGATGTGTCTCTGAGGAGGGTGAGGTCGTGAGCAGAGAGAAACATCTGACCTGCTCCTTGTGGCCCTCCAGAACCACACACTCACCTGTCCTCCACCTCCACACCTACAGGGGGAGAGAGAGACAGAGAGACAGCGAGAGAGAGCAAGAGAGAGCGCGATCACCTTCTGGTACTGGAGTGGGTAAAAGTTGCACCTCAACCAGGGATTTAGCACAACCACAGTTATGGAGGGTAAGCTGATCCTGGATCTGTGCCCAGAATGGGAGTATTCAGCAGCTAGGAGGGAATGGGTACTGGGCAGAATATTGGCCTCTATGCAAATATCTCAGACAATGATTGACACATCAAACTCTCACCACTCCAGAAGTCAGTGGTCAGAGTAACAGCTATGTTTACTGTATAGAGCTATTCACATTCCCTGTAGGTCAACATTTCCTCAAAGTGAATCTATCCACCAAATACCCCCTTTTCAGCGAAACTACTCAAACATTATTCATATAAACAGGAGACGGTCCATGGACAGTAAGGGACTAAACAGGAGACGG
>NC_036840.1:382518-383180 GCF_002910315.2 Salvelinus sp. IW2-2015 | reverse complement strand
ACAGGAGACGGTCCATGGACAGCAAGGGACTAAACAGGAGACGGTCCATGGACAGTAAGGGACTAAACAGGAGACGGTCCATGGACAGTAAGGGAGAATACAGAGTATCATGAATACAAAGTGAGGCTGTGCTGTTCTGATTTGCAGCAAGGTGGTGCTCTGGATAGCGTGTGTACTTCTGATAGGCAGATAAGTCTAGCAGTGGACAAGCTGTCCTAAAAACAGAGTAGAGGAGATGAGAGAAAAAGAGGAGATGAGAGGATATGTTCAGTGAGGTGGAACAGTAGAGGAGAGCTGTTAGGGGTGACAGAGCGGAACAGTCCGAAAACATCACAGACGGACACACAGACACACAAACACGCGCAACAGACACGCACAGACACACAGGGAGGGAAATAACAAACCACAGAGAAGAAGAAAAGAAGGATGAGGAAGAGAAGGGCCCCACCCGTATGGTGGTGTCCTCAGAGGAGGTGATGAGTGTGTGTCCCTCCGGGGTGAACTGGCAGTGGAGAACTGCCCTGGTGTGACCCTGAAGAGTGGCTAGAGAGGTCCCTGACGGCACCTCCAACACCTGGGGAGAGAGAGGGAGGAAGGAGAAGGGAGAGAGACAGATGATTCCATTTCAATCCTTTATTACTGTGTCAAAAGAGCAAAAACAA
>NC_036840.1:365929-376328 GCF_002910315.2 Salvelinus sp. IW2-2015 | reverse complement strand
CATTCTCATTGCTTCACGGACAGATTGCTCTAGGAGCAGTTGCTAGACAAGAACATACCGCTGAACACAAATATATTGACAGAATTTGACAGATAGGCTATGCAGTGCATCGACAGTGTACAACACATTATGAACACCTGCTCTTTCCATGACAGACTGACCAGGTGAATGCTTATTGATGTCACTTGTTAAATCCACTTTCATTGTAGATGAAAGGGAGGAGAGACAGACAGGTTAAAAATGACAGACAGGTTAAAAATCCTTCTTTAAGCCTTGAGACAATTGAGAAATGGATTGTGTACGTGTGCCATTCAGAGGGTGAATGGGCAAGACAAAAGATGTAAGTGCCTTTGATCTGAGTATGGTAGTAGGTGCCAGGTGCACTGGTTTGTGTCAAAAACTACAACGCTGCTGGGTTTATCACAGTTTTATCAAGAATGGTCCACCACCCAAAGGACATCCAGCCAACTTGACACAACTGTGGGAAGCATTGGAGTCAGCATGGGCCAGCATCCCTGTGGAACGCTTGACACTTTGTAGAGTTCATGCCCTGACGAAATTTGTACACTCAGTGGAGATACTAGATATTATGTGCTTAATATGCATACTGTTGCATGTAAATATTCAACAGGTCAGATACTTTAAATAGATACAAGTGAAGAAACACAAACACGGTCAGACACACACACAATACCGTATATCAGGGTATTTTAAAATAATGACGTGTGTGTGCTTCTATACTGGAGAACAGACACCATGGGCCTGTTAAGCTACACAGTTAGGCTACAGAAAGGCCTGGACTTTTTGTAAACAACAATGTTGTTTACTGCATCGTATAACTGTTTTTATTGATACAAAACTAGAAATGACACATTTACAAGTTGTAGGCCACTTAGGTATACGTATGCAAGCTTGGGGTGATGTCATAATGGATGGCCCTGATGACATCATAAAGGTTAGAATCTTGGCTGAGTGAACATTCCGGGACACAGTCAATCTGGAGAAAGACAGTACATAGGACAGTTAGTCTACTCTTTCTCAAATTAATATTTCCAGGACCAATAAGGTGGTGGATATGAATTAATTTCTGTCAATTGATGTTATGTAGTTAATGCCACAGATAATGACTCCCTCTCAAGTTGAGGGAGTGTGCAATTGTCATGCTGACTGCAGGAATGTCCACAAGAGCTGTTGCCAGAGAATTGAATGTTCATTTCTCTACCATAAGCCACCTCCAGAAGAATTTGGCAGTACGTCCAACCGGCCTCACAACGTGTAAACATGCCAGCCCAGGACCTTCACATCCGGCTTCTTCACCTGCAGGATAGTCTGAGACCAGCCACCCGGACAGCTGATGAAACTGTGGGTTTGCACAACTGAAGAATTTCTGCACAAACTGTCAGAAACCATCACAGGGAAGCTCATCTGTATGCTAGTCGTCCACAGACAAAACATTCCACAATCAACAGCCTGATCAATTCTATGCAAAGGAGATGTGTCACACTGCATGAAGCAAATGGTGGTCACACCAGATACTGACTGGTTTTCTAATCCACGGCCCTACCTTTTTTTTTTTTTACGGTATCTGTGACCAACAGATGCATATCTGTATTCCCAGTCATGTGAAATCCATAGATTAGGGTCTAATGAATTTATTTCAATTGACTGATTTCCTTTTATGAACTGTAACTCAGTAAAATCTTGCATGTTGTGTTTCTATTTTTGTTCAGTGTAGTATTAGCCATAGCATGAGCATTAGCTTAGCCCCCAGTTACCGAAGTCCATTCAACATTCTGCCAGCTCCTACTCTGATGAATCGCAACATGCTAAACAAATCTGTTCCGAGTCATGGAGCTCCGCCAGGGGACCACCTCTCAGTCCCTGTGCCCACGCCACGGCCCCATGCCAGCCTGACGGAGCAGAGCAGAGGCTTACTCACTCAGCAGGGGAGGGCTGGCTCTTCAACACTCACAAAGACTGCGTTCCTGGCAGCACAGATGATGGTCCTGCCGTCTGCTGACCAGGTGCTGCACTTCACCATGACCTCCGTCTGCTCGCTCTGCTCCGGGAACATGTCCGCCACGTCTATGGACTTCCACTCATTGGCCGAGGACACCTCCCACAGCTGAAACACACACGCAAGCACACAGGTAGGCACGCACACATGTACACATATGTGCACAGAAACACATACACACACACACACACACACACACACACACACACACACAGGTATGTACAATTAATGTTGTTAAATACATACTAGTAGTCTACACCTAAATGAAAAACCTTTATCTATATTTGCTAATATAAACACACAAAGCCATAGGTGGTGACTATGCTCCGCCCACCTTCAGGGTTCCGTCGTTGGAAGAGGTGGAGAGGTAGGCGTCATCAGGGGAGAAACAGCAGTGATTGACAGGCTCCAAATGACCAAACATGGTGTTCTGGGAGGAGGGTTTATTGATGTTCCACAGCTAGAGAGAGAGGGTGGGATAGATATATATATACATACACACATATATATATATATATATTTACACATACATACACCTCTTATAGCCAGAGTGCAAAAAATGTGGCCTACTTTATGGTTTTAATATCACACACACACAACAGAAACACGCAAACACACACACACACACTACACCACAGACACACCTTGGTGTTCATGAACTTGTCGTTGGAGCAGGTGGCCAGTAGGAGGCGTAAGCTTGTGTTGGTGAACTGACAATGGTTGACCTGCTCCTCGTGTTCGTCCTCAAACACCCTCATCAGAGTCCCACGCTCCACGTTCCAAACCTGGCACACAACACAGATACTGTAGTTACACAGATGTACAACTCTCTTTTATTTGCTTTCCAAACCTTTTACACAACACAGATTAGAGACAGACAAACGACTTCCGTCTGTCGAAGTCGGGTTGTCAGGCAAGTCTGTCTTAAGTCTGTCCAAAGTTTGAATGGCAGAGGGGAGGGTTCCACACCATACCTTGACCTTCCTATCACTTGAGCAGGTTGCTAGGAGACGGTCATCCGGGGAGAAGGCGCAGCAGAGCACCTCATCGTCGTGGGCCTGGATCTCCAGCAGCTTCTCCCCAGAGGTGCTCTTAAACACCTGGAGACGCACACAGGGCAGAGTTTATAGAGGACACCCACTCACACAAACAGGGATGTGTGGGAGATAGTGGGTGAAGATTTATTTAAAAAAAATGTGTGTCTTACTCGCAGTGTCTTGCTGGAGCCACAGGAGGCGATATTGGTGCCGTCGTGGGAGAAGCAGGCAGAGTAGATGGATCCCTGGTGGGGCTGGACCACCAGACGAGACAGGCTCTTCAGACTACTTTTGTTCCTGGAACAAACCACAACCATAAATGACTTAAGAGAACGTGAGCATGAGGGGATGTTAGAGGAAGTTGAACATCAGGGAATGAGACACGAACTTAGAGTGAGGGTCATAGAGTTGGATAGAGGGCATGTCTTTTGCATTTACAATGTCTTCTGTTTTAACATGGGCAGTGCCACTGACACTACGCTAAAACAGGCTTTGTGGTAATTGTGACACAAAACCAACTCTATGGTTAGGGTATGGTTGACAGGGGAATGGAATGCATAAGGGCTAGGGAGTAAGAGGTAGGGGTCAATACTGTACACAGATTAAGTAGTGAGTACGCTTATAAGCACATGAGCAGTGTGTATGGGCCTACTACTGACACCCAGTCAAGGTAGAGTCCCCCTGTGGTGGCCCTCTCCTGCGCCTGCAGCAGGGCCTGGCGGTACACCTCAGAGGAGTCTGGCTGTGACAGGGCCAGCTGCACTACGTCAGGGAACGGACGCTGCTCCAACTGGTGGCCGTTCAGAGACAGGAACTCCTGGAAGTGGCCCCGCACCTCGCTGTTCTGGGGGGACCATAAAGAGAGACTCAGCGAGGATGTGACAAACGGGGTGCGTCCCAATAATATGTCCAGCTTCTTGAAGTGTGCATTTATTCACTACACAAATATAAAAGCATTGGATTGGAGTAGGCATAGGCTAGGATGAGTTTATATACAACAGTCATTTCCTTTCAAAACCATGAGGGGAATTGAACAAGTACACACTGCGGGAGAAAGGAGAGATTGGAACACAACAATTGTACTCACAGGCATGAAATGAGTAACTGTTTCTTGGATTGACATTTCTACATTGTAGTCATTTAGCAGACGCTCTTATCCAGAGAGACTTACAGGAGAAATTAGGGTTAAGTGCCTTGCTCAAGGACAAATTTTTCACCTAGTCGGCCCAGGAATTCAAACCAGCGACGTTTTGGTTACTGGCCCAATGCTCTTAACCGCTAGGCCACCATTGATTTACGAGGAATTGATACCAACCGCCTGATCTGAAAACCATATCAAATGAGGATAAAACATGGTACACTAAGTTCCTCAGTGAACTTGGTGTTGATCAAATCCTGACCTCTTTGTCCAGTACGGCGCCGTACTCCACATAGTCATTGATGAGATGAGCCGGTCCCATAATCTGAGCTTTAGTTCTGACCCAGTCCAGAGAGAACATCAGAGAGTACAACTCCTAAAGGGAGAGAGGGGGAGGAGAGGAGAGAAGGAAGGGAGGGGTGTAAGGGTAACAGAAAGAGAGAGAGAGATATATACAGGGAGAGAGAAAGAGACATTAGCGACTTGTGCTTGTCTGGCGAAGGCCTCCATCATACGGAGTGGTGCTTTTATCTCCATCAGACTGTTGAACAGCCATCACACCATCTCCTGTAGCAAGACGCAAAGAGAGACTCGCTCACAAAACACACACCAGCTCACACAAAACACACACACCAGCTCAAAGTCACACACACCAGCTCTCTCACACACAAGCTCAAACACAAGCTCTGAAAGTGTTATTTGGGTTGTTAATTGGATTTAGTTTTTGATTATTTGTGTACCTGTTAGGAGCTAGTAACACAAGCATTTCCCTGCACCAGCTATAACATCTGCTAAACTGTGTACGCGACCCAAAAATGTTGATTTGATTTAGATGTGTGTGTTTGTGTGTGCGCGCGTGCGTACCTGTGTGAGGTTGGCCTTGGCCATGTGGTAGGTGAGGAATCTGAACCAGTAGAGGCACTCTTCATCTCCTGAGGTGGGGGGACCCTGGCTGTAGCGCTGCTGGTACTGACGCACCACCTTGGTGTGGAGGCTCTGGAACACACACACACACACTTGTTCAAAAACATACCATATTATAAACTGGGTGGTTTTAGCCCTGAATGCTGATTGGCTGACAGCCATGGTATAACAGACCATATAGCACAGACATGACAAAACATTTATTTTAACTGCTTTAATTACATTGGTAACCAGTTTATAATAGCAATAAGGCTCCTCGGGGGTTTGTGGTATATGGCCAATATACCACGGCGAAGCGCTGTTCTTTACCCACGACGCAACACGGAGTGCCTGGACACAGCCCTCAGCTGTGGTATATTGGCCATACACCACAAACCCCTCGGACCTTATTGCTTAATTATAGTAGATTGATGTCCCAATAATGCAGGGCATAGAAGACATGAGTCTAACTGATTCATTCTATTAGCGACTGTCTAATTTTCCAAGTTCTATTGATTCTCCAGAAGACAGTGTTTTCCTTATACAGTGGGGCAAAAAAGTATTTAGTCAGCCACAAATTGTGTAAGTTCTCCCACTTAAAAAGATGAGAGGCCTGTAATTTTCATCATAGGTACAGTTCAACTATGACAGACAAAATGAGGAAAAAAAAATCCAGAAAATCACATTGTAGGATTTTTAATGAATTTATTTGCAAATTACGGTGGAAAATAAGTATTTGGTCACCTACAAACAAGCAAGATTTCTGGCTCTCACAGACCTGTAACTAATTCTTTAAGAGGCTCCTCTGTCCTCCACTCGTTACCTGTATTAATGGCACCTGTTTGAACTTGTTATCAGTATAAAAGACACCTGTCCACAACCTCAAACAAGTCACAACTCCAAAACTCCACTATGGCCAAAGACCAAAGAGCTTGTCCAAGGACACCAGAAACAAAATGTGACCTGCACCAGCTGGAGAAGACTGAATCTGCAATAGGTTAAGCAGCTTGGTTTTGAAAGAAATCAACGTGGGAGCAATTATTAGGAAATGGAAGACATTACAAGACACTATACTCTCCCATCGGATCTGGGGCTCCACGCACAGAATCCTTCACCCGTGGGGGTCAAAATGATGCACAATGCATAAATTCCCAGAAACCACACGGGGGACCATAGTAATGACCTGCAGAGAGCTTGGGACGCAACTAGTAAAAAGGCCACTACATGCTAGCAAGGGCATTGAAGAATGAACGTGGCTGGGTCTTTCAGCATGACAAATGATCAAACACACACCCCGCGGCACGAAGGAAGTGGCTTCTAAGAAGTCATTTCATAGGTCCGGGAGTGCTAGCAGTCTCCAGATCTCAACCCCATAGAAAATCTTTGGAGGGAGTTGAAAGTCCATGTTGCCTAGCAACAGCCCCCAACACATCACTGCTCTAAGAGGAGATCTGCATGGAGGAATGGGCCAAAATACCAGCAACAGGTGGTGAAACCTTGGTGAAGACAGAAAACGTTGACCTCTGTCATTGCCAAAAAAGGGTATATAACAAAGTATTGAGATAAACTTTTGTTATTGACCAAATACTTATTTTCCACCATAATTTGCAAATAATTCATAAAAATTCTACAATGTGATTTTCTGGATTTTTTTTTTCTCATTTTTGTCTGTCATAGTTGAAGTGTACTATGATGAAAATTACAAGGCCTCTCTCATCTTTTTAAGTGGGAGAACTTACACAATTGGTGGCTGACTAAATACTTTTTTGCCCCACTGTACTGGATTTCAGAAAATATGAATATAAAAATATGAATATAATTCCAACACATTTGACAAAGTAACAACACAAACTTTAGATACATTTCAAAATGGCCACCAGCATACATAACAACCCTATGTAATGAAGATAGAGGTGTGTATGTTGGAGTCAGTGGAGGCTGCTGAGGGGAGGACGGCTCATAAATAATGGCTGGAATGGAGTGTTAATACAATTCATTCACTCCGTTCTGGACATTATTATGAGTCGTCCTCCTCTCAGCAGCCTCCACTGGTGGAGTGTTTGAGACCCACCTCTAGACCAGAGCGGTTCATCTCAGCCAGGAAGTCCAGCTTGGAGGTCATGGAGGTAGTAGAGGTAGGGCCCGGTGGTGACAGTCACGGACACAGTAGGGACTTGTTCACAAAGTCCTGGAGAACGTCTCACCTCCTCCGGTTCTAGATCCCACAGAACCGACAGAACCTGCAGGCAGAGGAACATGGAGGACACAGGTTGGGTGGTGGCACCTAATTGGGGAGGACTGGCTCATAGTAATGGCTGGAACGCTATTCAGACATTATATGAGCCGTCCTCCCTCACAGCCTCCTTTGATGGAAGAACAGGCTTCGATTTAGAGACAATGGCCTGTTTCCTTGTCTTATCTTTATATCTTATTCCCTCCTTCTTTCCACAAGGACAGCTCACAATGGTCTCCATGGGTTGTGAATACTTTTTGGCTGAAGGTGCGGGATAGCCTTACCCTAACCAACTGTAGCCTAGCTTAGTTAAGCCTAACCTGAAAAACCTAACCAGCCTAGCAAATACTTACTACTACCAAGCCTACATAATCCCCCGGCCAGTCTGACCTTGGGCAGGTACTTTGACGTCCTTCTCCAGCACGGTGGAGGTCAATGTACAGTCCCTGTGTTCCTCAGACAGGACCTGGATGCTGGCACCATGGCCTGGTCAAGGGCATCGTAGTCATACGAAGACGACTTACGGATACGCTTGAACTTCTTCTGCTGGAGCGTGTGCAGGTAGTAGGCCCAGCGGTCCGGGAACTCCCGCGCAGCAGGGCCCCGATTAGGGACACCACCAAGGGGGAGCCTGGGGAAGAGAGGAGGGTAGAAGAGGGTTTAGGTAGGCTGGTTGATTGTGCCAAGAGTTGAGATGTAACAGAAATTGAATTTATTCGTTTTGATACATTTAATTATTTAATGTATTGAATTTAATATTTCACTAATTGAAATTGAATTTCATGATTTAGAATGGAATTCTACAAGTCGTTGAAGGTTAACAGAACTTTCAGCGGGCATTAAGGGCTCCTTTTCTCCGAAGTCTATGCTCAGACTAATTTGACTATCCGTTTTTTTGACTCAAACAAAAACAGGCTCACAGCCTCATACTCATTTGACTGATGTCCTGCGGGTAAGAGATAACTGAACATAACCACCATACAAAGCAAGCTATAAAAAGACATGAATAGGTGTACTGTGTAYTGTGAAACACATTGTTCTGAAATAGCGCCTGCCCTACAGAGAAAGGTGCAGCTGAACACAGAGGATCCACAGTACACCAGGTCAAGACCTGATGAAGACAGCGTGCTCAAAATATTTGTTTCTTTATGAATCTTTTGTCATGGTGAAGAAAGTGCTGATTGTGTTTTTCTTAGGTCAGTGGTTTTATTATGATATTTAAAATATATATATTTTTTTATAATGTATTTACGATTGCATATCTGCAGCCAGCACATTTGTGTTCCAACCCAACACTATCACAAAGAATCAATGAACCATCAAGCTCTTGAGAAGAAGAATCTGCTAAAGTGCAATACTTTTAGATATCGAGTTAAAATGTGAACATTAGTAGTTTAAGAAATAGTAATACTATGATTTTTTCTGCTCTGAACTTTTAGAACTGAACTTGACTATTGATATTGCAGCCTCTGGGTAAAAGGGTAGATATTATTGATGTTGCAGCCTCTGGGTAGAAGGGTAGATATTATTGATGTTGCAGCCTCTGTGTAGAAGGGTAGATATTATTGATGTTGCAGCCTCTGGGTAGATATTATTGATGTTGCAGCCTCTGGGTAGATATTATTGATGTTGCAGCCTCTGGGTAGAAGGGTATATATTATTGATGTTGCAGCCCTTGAGGCAGTTACTTGAGATGACAATGCACCTCTTCACAGGGCTCTTCACACTATCCTCCTGTCAGTATCACTATGGGTCTCTGGCAGACATAGACTACTATAGTAAGGGACAGACTCAGTTTAGTGAATTTTGGGACCAAAACCACCAGGAAATTTGAATGAAGATTGTGGTGTCATGGAGAATTCTGGAAAATGGCACGACTATTTTTGCACTGCTCACACTTTCCAGTGTGCTCCGACGGTGAGTGACATACTACATGTAATCTAGATAAAAACACACTAACCTAGTAACACCAGAGGACACCAGCAGCACATACATTTCACGCCTGAGTAACAGATTACTTGTGGGGTTATCAAGGTCGCAACGTTTGTTCTTTCAAATTTCTTGTCAATTCCAAGCTTACGATTTCCAAAGGTTTATGAATTGACAAACAGTTCAAATGGCACTGATCCAAACTTCTGATCCAAATCTGCTGGTTGCATTTGTCCCATAGGGACTAAGTCTCCAGCTGGTCGTGTTCCAAATGGTTCAACAGCTAATGACCTGGAGGAGCTCAGCTCTACTGCAGAAAGACACACATAGACCTGGCTAGCTGAGGACCAGGACTGAGAACAAAGAGATCTGTACGTGGCCGGGAGGAGCAACGTTTGGTCGGCCTGTTCAAAGACACCTGGAACTGGTCGGACCAGAGACTCCTCATTCAGATACTGGGTCGACAGAGAACTGAACAAGTCCTGCGCTGCTTGGAATCGCAGTACCTCAGGCAAATGGATAGACATAGAATGTCTTATGGAATGTCCTTTGTTGCGCTACGGTAGTAAGTTAAGATCCTTATTGTGCCACCGAACAAATCTCCTTAAAATGGGATGTTGATTTGTATGCAATGGTGAATGTTCATCTTAACTGTATGTGTGTATATAGTTGAAGTCGGAAGTTGACATACACTTAGTTGGAATTCATTAAAAACTCGTTCTTCAACCAATTTTTTTGTTAACAAACTATAGTTTGTTAACAAGTAATTTTCAACAATTGTTTTCAGACAGATTAATTTCACTGCATCACAATTCCAGTGGGTCAGAAGTTTACATACACTAAGTTGACTGTGCTTTAAACAGCTTGGAAAATTCCAGCAAATTATGTCATGGCTTTGAAAGATTCTTGATAGGCTAATTGACATCATTTGGACTTAATTGGAGGTGTACCTGTGGATGTATTCAAGGCCTACCTTCCAACTCTGTGCCTCGTTGCTTGACATCAATGGAAAGATCAAAAAGAGAGAAAGAGCTAAGACCTCCACAAGTTGGTTCATCTTGGAGCATTTCCAAGCGACCTGAAGGTACCACGTTCATGTACTGTACAAACAAATAGTACGTGCAAGTATAACACCAATGGGA
>NC_036840.1:359591-365904 GCF_002910315.2 Salvelinus sp. IW2-2015 | reverse complement strand
AACGGGACCTAAAAACTGGACTGAAGCACAGAAGGTACTGCAGAGAGAAGTACACGGACCTGGCCACCGTAAGCAACATGGAGGATATAACAGACTTGAACCATTGACTATAGACAGCGATTATGATGGAGCCAGTGTGGATAGGACTGAAGAAGGACAGAATCCAGGTGGCGTGTCTCTGGCAGACACCATGGGACCACGCAGCCTTCATACCGCTCAGGAAAGAGACAAGTTCTGTCTCCTAGAGATAAACGTACTTTGGTGCGAAACGTGCAAATCAATCCCATTGAAAGGCCACTCGGCAAGGAAGAAGCCACTGCTCCAAAACCGCCATAAAACCAGACTACGGTTTGCAACTGCACATGGGGACAAAGATCGTACTTTTTGGAGAAATGTCCTCTGGTCTGATGAAACAAAAATAGCCATAATGACCATCGTTATGTTTGGAGGAAAAAGGGGGTTGCTTGCAAGCCGAAGAACACCATCCCAACCGTGAAGCACGCGAGTGGCAGCATCATGTTGTGGGGGTGCTTTGCTGTAGGGGAGACTGTTGCACTTCACAAAATAGATGGCATCATGAGAAGGAAAATGATGTGGATATATTGAAGCAACATCTCATGACATCAGTCAGGAAGTTAAAGCTTGGCCACAAATGGGTCTTCCAAATGGACAATAACCCAAGCATACTTCCAAAGTTGTGGCAAAATGGCTTAAGGACAACAAAGTCAAGGTATTGGAGTGGCCATCACAAAGCCCTGACCTCAATCCCATAGGAAATTTGTGGGCCGAACTGAAAAAGCGTGTGCGAGCAAGGAGGCCTACAAACCTGACTCAGTTACACCAGCTCTGTCAGGAGGAATGGGCCAAAATTCACCCAACTTATTGTGGGAAGGTTGTGAAAGGCTACCTGAAACGTTTGACCAAAGTTAAACAATTTAAAGGCAATGCTACCAAATACTAATTGAGTGTTAGTAAACTTCTGACCCATTGGGAATGTGATGAAAGAAATAAAAGCTGAAATAAATCACTCAACTATTATTCTGACATTTCACATTCTTAAAATAAAGTGGTGATCCTAACTGACCTAAGACGGGGAATTTTACTAGGATTAAATGTCAGGAATTGTGAAAAACTGAGTTTAAATGTATTTGGCTAAGTTGTATGTAAACTTCCGACTTCAACTGTATGTGTTAGACCCAAGACCCCCAACAGTCAAGAATATACAGGTAGTGAGAGTGAGGATGACCCCAGACCCAAACTTGGACCTGAATAATGCTAAGGAGAGGGAGACCATTTTACAGCAGGTGAGTCTCACCCTCTTCATTTCTAGACTTTTACCTTCATTTAACCATGCATGTCAGTTAACTCTTTACACTCATACCCGTTTACGGGTTCAAAGTGGCAGATTTTATGCCTACCTGACCCAGATTGCGATTTATAATGGGCCGTTTTTGGATTGCGTAAACAACAGTAATTGTGGAATGCAGGGTTGATTTCCAAACAAAACAACAATTGTGCTTGCTCTAGTTCCTCAACAGCACTGCTAGGAGAGCTAAAAAAACACTTTATAATTGAACACTCTTCTTTGAGTCATAAAGTACATGGAAAGGAGTGTGGTCACTTGGAGACACCATTTAGTTCTCTCACTCAAACCCTTGTAATTGTTTTGTCTTATGTTGCACCTATCCCACATTTTCCAGGAATATTCTTATCATGCTACTGGATGGAACCAGAGTATTTTCAGACTTCACTAATAACAAATGCGGTGAAAAGTTCAGTAAGGGCCTCATGGGTGGCGCAGTGGTCTAGGGCACTGCATCGCAGCACTAGCTGTGCCACCAGAGATTCTGGGGCCGCGACCAGGAGGTCCGTGGGGCGACGCACAATTGGCCTAGCGTCGTCCGGGTTAGGGAGGGTTTGGCCGGTAGGGATATCCTTGTCCCATCGCACACCAGCGACTCCTGTGGCGGGCCGGGCGCAGTGCACGCAAACCAAGGTCGCCAGGTGCACGGTGTTTCCTCCGACACATTGGTGCGGCTGGCTTCCGGGTTGGATGCGCGCTGTGTTAAGAAGCAGTGTGGCTTGGTTGGGTTGTGTTTCGGAGGACGCATGGCTTTCGACCTTCGTGTCTCCCGAGCCCGTACGGAAGTTGTAGCGATGAGACAAGATAGTAATTACTAACAATTGGATACCACGAAATTGGGCAGAAAGGGGGGGGTAAAATTTACAAAAATAAAAAGTTCAGTAAATATAAAATCAACAGTGCAATGTTTGGATTCAGTCTTGTATCAGGTGAACTGTTGTGTCCTCAACTTACGTCAAATCATTTTCCCATAATCTCCTAATTGTTCCCTTTCAATTTCTAACATGCTATTCATATTTCTTCTGTTAGAAACATTTGAATTTAGCCTTATCCATAAAGGATGAAAAACAAGTTTTTTTAAATTTATTTCACCTTTATTTAACCAGGTAGGCCAGTTGAGAACAAGTTCTCATTTACAACTGCGACCTGGCCAAGATAAAGCGTAAAGGGTTAAGAATAAATTCTTATTCACAATGACCAACTCGCTGCGAACATATAAAGTCCACTGCTCCTTACGTTAAGTGAGTTCTCCAAGTAATGATAAACCTTTCAAACCGTAAGAGTGCAGGTACCTACATATGAAAGCATATAGCTGCCATCATTAAATTTGTAATGCAAATTTTTTATCCTACAATGTATTAATAAATAAATATTCAGTAAATTTAGGTGTTCAGGGCATAAAGCCTGGTTCTGTTCCTCAGATAAAGGAGAAAATGAAGGCCAATGGGATGACTGGGAACTTCGAACTGAGATGGAAAGAGCAGCCAGATGGAAAAGTCTTCCACAAGGAAGAGAAGAAAGAGAACGACGGAAAGAGAGAAAAAAGGGAGCTGAAAAATAAGGAAGAGCTTTGAATAGAAGCACATGGAGTTAGTGTGTGGATCGGTTGCCATGTGCCACCTATAATTAATGATTCCCTTCTCATCTCACATTGTATTAATTTATCATGAACCATTATTAACTATGATAATTCCCGAGAAGCAGGTGTTTGGAGGATATATTTGCATCGTCTCAGGCAGCAAACCAATATATCCTCCAAACACCTGCTTCTCGGGCATTATCACTTTTATACAACGGGTTACCAACATATTCAAATACTGATTGACATATTTTCATTAAAAAAGTTTTTAATTTATTGATGAATTTGTTCATCCAATCGGTTTGGTTGCCAGAGACGCGACCCAGTCGTTCAGTCTTTTTGTTATGCATCTATGGACGCAACCAGTCGTTCCTTCTAAATGTTCCATAGCCATACTGGCTGGCAACGTTCTTATCCTTTGCTTGTTAGCTAGCCAACTACGGTAAACTTACAGTCACGTCAAACAGTGCAGCATGAACAACAACAGTAGCTGCATTTGTTTAAGCTGTTTTCTAGTGACATTTACTTGGAAACATCTATAACAATGAGCTAATGATGCACGATTTCTCCTGGCATAGAAAATGCGCTCTCTTGTCAGGACATTGTCGTTCAGAGGAGACAACAACACAATCACTAAAAACTGAAGCTGGAAAGACTGCAAACTAGCTGCACTTCGTTTTGTTTGACCTTTTTTCAATGTACATTTCTGTGTATATATCCATAAAAATGATGCCAGCTGATTCATGATTTGTATGTATGGGACAGCTGGAGATTGAATTTGAACATTGAAACAATGTTGCAAATGTTGGAGACAGACGGGAAGGTTTATACAAATATCTGCTGTTGAAAACTAAATGTTAGTCTAAAAGAAATGTGAGAATGTCTAGATGCTTTTTTATAGTGGAGAACAAGTTTATAAATTGCCTGGCTGGGCTGATGACACAGTGGAATGCGCAGTCAGATGCAACAGAGTAAATAGGCATTTTAACGTCATAGATTTAGCCGGTGGTAACTTGTGGAATAGACACCAGCTGGAATGCGATTTTAACCAATCAGCATTCAGGATTAGACCCACCCTCTGTATAATGTACTATATTCTATCCATACTATTACAGTATACCACGTTGCTGTTTTATTTTATGTTTAATTTGCTTGTTATCTATTCATGATCTGTTCATTATTTCTATCAATGTTTTTGGTCACACTACATAATGCCTACCAAATCATTCATAAGAAAATGTAATACTTTATTTCTCTTGAATATGTGAAATAAATGGACATTTTATTGTAAACCTGAATGGAATTTTCATTTCATTCAATACAATTTATTTTGACACTATAGCTCCGTGTGCGTGTGTGCATGTACCTTTGCACTCTCGGACAATGCTGCGGGCCTGTTCTGGGAGTCTCTGGGGTTTCCCGTTGACATACAGGGCGAGGATCTCCAAGGCCTGACCCTCCTCCAGACCACTCTCCACTGCCACCTCAGACTTAGAACCTGGACACACACACGCATGAGTGCACACACACACACATATGCACAGTTTGAGCAGGTGCATTGAGCGTAATGTTTGAGAAGTGTTCTATAAATGAAGTCATCGTTATCAGTAGTACTGTAGTAATGTTAGTATTAATATCACTGGTATTACTCATACACACCGCTGACACAGTCGGCTAGGCTTCTGTCTCGGGTGGTGAGCAGTACTCGACACTGGATGTCAAAGGCCTTGAGCACCGAGCTGTCCCAGATGTCATCCAGTATCAGCAACGACCTGGACACGCACAAACACAAACACACATCTAATTCAATTGACATGAATTGGAATGGAATTAACAGCATACAATAAATCACTCCAGAGCTGAAACTTCTGAGGTCCAACTGAACGTTCTACTCATCATTAACAGCCACCATTTAGAAGGAATGGACCAACTTGAAAAGTTGGCTACCAGTCCGCATCAATACACTTCAACCCTGGGGGACTGACCTGGGGTAACGACGGAGCATGAGGAAGCGTAGTCGCTCCTTGGCCTCCTCCAGAGAGCCAGGAGGCCGGTGGACKGAGGACRWGGGGTCTTTCTCCTGGCTCTGCTGCTCCAGGCGGAAACACAGTGACTGGATCCTAACCAGCAGGTCAGACCGGTCCAGCTGGCCTATGGACAGCCAGTGGACTCCTCCTGGAAAACACTCTGGGGGGGAGGGTGTCAGAAGGACCAGTGTGAGTGTGTGTGTGTGTCAGAGAGAGAGAAAGACAGGGAGAGAGAGAGAGTGCAGTCAGGAGACCAATGCGATAACGAACAGAGAAAAAGATGGAGAGACAGACAGAGAGAGACACAGACAGACAGACAAAGACACAGAACAGTTAGACTAATGCGATAACAAACAGAGAGAAAACAGAAAATGAATGCAGACAGAGAAAACAGAGAGAAAGTGAATGCAGACAGAGAAAACAGAGAGAAAGTGAATGCAGACAGAGAGAAAAAGAGCCTACTCTACATGTGTTACCCCTCTCCTGAAATGCATCTTGGGTCAGTTTGACATTTTACCCATTATTGGGCTTGGTTAGGATTGGGGGAGGAAGCTGATCCTAGATCTGTACCTAGGGAAAACTTCACCCCGGAGCCACCTACCTGTGATGAGTGCGTGGTCTCGGACTGCCTCCGCAGCCAAGACAGACTTGCCGGAGCCGGCCATGCCGAACACAGTGACCCAGCCGGGCTCCTTCTGCAAGCGGTAGAGCTTCTCCCTGACCCGGTTCACCAGTGCTGGCCGGCTCACAAACACCACGGGTCTCTGGGGCACGCCGCCCTCACTCAGCACCGCCTGGACTGGAAAAGGGTAAAAACAGCAAAGACGGCATTATATATAAATGCAGTATGTTGCCAATGGAATAAACAGAGGGGTCAAACATGGCAGAGAGACAGAGAGGTGAGCTAACATACGCACACACACACATTCACATACAGTTGAAGACGGAAGTTTACATACACTTAGGTTGGAGTCATTAAAACTCGTTTTTCAACCACTCCACACATTTCTTATTAACAAACTATAGTTTTGGCAAGTCGGTTAGGACATCTACTTTGTGCATGACACAAGTAATTTTTCACAAGTAATTCACTGTATCACAATTCCAGTGGGTCAGAATTTTACATACACTAAGTTGACTGTGCCTTTAAAAAGCTTGGAAAATTCCAGAAAATGATGTCATGGCTTTAGAAGCTTCTGATAGGCTAATTGACATAATTTGAGTCAATTGGAGGTGCACCTGTGGATGTATTTCAAGGCCTACCTTCAAACTCAGTGCCTCTTTGCTTGACATCATGGGAAAATCAAAAGAAATCAGCCAAGACCTCAAAAACAATTTTTTGTA
>NC_036840.1:355164-359575 GCF_002910315.2 Salvelinus sp. IW2-2015 | reverse complement strand
AGAGAGAGAGAGAGAGAGAGAATGACAGACACAGACAACAGTCAAGAGACCAATGCGATAAAGAACAGAGGAAACAGAAAGTGAATGCAGACAAAGAGAAAACAGAGAGAAAGTGAATGCAGAGAGAGAGAAAAAGAGCATCCTCTACATGTATTAACCCCCCTCCTGAAATGCATCTTGGGTCAGTTTGACATTTGACCCATTATTGGGTTTGGTTAGGATTGGGGGAGGAAGCTGATCCTAGATCTATACCTAGGGAAAAGTTCACCACGGAGCCACCTACCTGTGATGAGTGCGTGGTCTCGGACTGCCTCCGCAGCCAAGACAGACTTGCCGGAGCCGGCCATGCCGAACACAGTGACCCAGCCGGGCTCCTTCTGCAAGTGGTAGAGCTTCTCCCTGACCCGGTTCACCAGGGCTGGCCGGCTCACAAACACCACAGGTCTCTGAGGCACGCCGCCCTCACTCAGCACCCCCTGGACTGGAACAGGGTAATACAGCATTATATATAAATGCAGTATGTTGCCAATGGAATAAACAGATGGGTCAAACATGGCAGAGAGACAGAGAGGTGCGCTAACACACACACACACACACTTGAAGTCGGAAGTTCACAAACACTTAGGTTGGAGTCATTAAAACTAATTTTTCAACCACTCCACAAATTTCTTGTTAAACTATTGTTTTGGAAAGTTGGTTAGGACATCTACTTTGTGCATGACACAAGTCATATTTCCAACAAGTGTTTACAGACAGATTATTTCACTTATAAATCACTGTATCACAATTCCAGTGGGTCAAACGTTTACATACACTAAGTTGACTGWCCCTTTAAACAGCTTGGAAAATTCCAGAAAATGATGTCATGGCTTTAGAAGCTTCTGATAGGCTAATTGACATAATTTGAGTCAATTTTGAGGTGTACCTGTGGATATATTTCAAGGCCTACCTTCAAACTCTGTGGCTCTTTGCTTGACATCATGGGAAAAGCAAAATAAATCAGCCAAGACCTCCACAAGTCTGGTTAGACCTCCACAAGTCTGGTTCATCCTTGGGAGCAATTTCCAAATGCCTGAAGGTACCACGTTCATCTGTTCAAACAATAGTACGCAAGTATAAACACCATGGGACCACGCAGCCGTCATACCGCTCAGGAAGGAGACGCATTCTGTCTCCTAGAGATGAATGTACTTTGGTGCGAAAAGTGCAAATCAATCCCAGAACAACAGCAAAGGACCATGTGAAGATGCTGGAGGAAACAGGTACAAAAGTATCTAGACGGGGTGACGAGGTAGAAGATCAGGAGCAAGGTGGGGTGAGGAGGTTGGGGAGTACAGTAGCACCCTTTCATATCACTTTCTCTATGTCCATAGTGTAAGTGTGTATGATGATTAGGTATAAAAAGTGTTTTGTTTTGAAGTTTGGCCACAACCAACTTTCCACAACCGAGTGCACGTGTGGAAACGATCTGGGTTTCCTGATTCCCAAACAACACCCTCATAAGAGCGAAGGGGAGAAGAGGAGGAGAAGGAGAGGAGGGGAGAGAGAGAGGGTAAGTCAGAGAGATTTGCAGGCTTTTTAAACACTTAAACTACTGACAATCTGAAAGAACTGATCGGTTTTAAGAAAAGCAATAAAGTGGTTTCAAAAATTCACATTGTTCTCTCCATTGATTAAGCCCACCAGGAGAGCGCAGGCGGCGGCCCTGCTGAGCTTGCTCCTGAGGAAGGTAACCAGGCTACATCTCGTCTCTCCCCCTCCCCTTCCTTCTTCCTCCTCTTCCCCCTTCCTCTTATGAGGGTGTTTGTTTGGAATCAGAACCAATCGTTCCCAGACACGTGCCTCGTTGTAAAGTGTTGGTGGGGCCAATTCAAAAAACAAACACTTGTTAAACTTAATCATCACTACACACTTACACACTATGCACATAGGGAAGTGTATGAAAAGGGTTTGCACTGTATCCCCCAACCTCCTCACCCCACCTTGCTCCTGATCCTGTCTCCTCGTCCCCCGTCAGCACGCCCTGTCACTGATCATGTGATCCATCAGGTAGGAAGCCCTGATGTCCTGCTCCAGGCTGGAGCGTGACTGAAGCAGGCAGCTCCGCGCCCCTTCCCATCATCGCATCCATGCCAACGGGCCAGACCTGGTCCGACCACACAGGTGGGTGGCCTGGCTGGAAGTTGATGTGAATTTGCAGGTGATTGGAACTGCGGGGAAAGGCAAGTTGCATGGATGGATGTTAGTATGGGCATATAGCTCTTCCAGGTGCTATTTGGGTGGCTTGAGCCTCTTGAACAATAATACGTTGAGGAAAGGCTCAAGCTGTCACGTAACTACCCTAGACCAGGAGCTAGGACAGTACTACTACTAACACTGCTGCCTCTTAGTGTGACTCCTGTGCCCCACCTAAAATAAGACTGGAAACTGATAAGAGCTCTCGATAGGTAGATATACAGTATGATGAAGATCCTGTAATACTACAGTGCCATCAAAATATTTGAAAATGCTGCCTTACAAAAAAAGATTGCAGTTTTGAAAATTCGCAGTAAAAGTGCAGTAGCAATCGCAGTGCTAGCTGTGCACCAGAGACTCTGCTGGTTTCGGAGCCCAGCTCTGTCACAGCCGGCCGCGACCGGAGGTCCATTGGGGCGAATGCACAATTGGCCTAGCGTCGTTCCGGGTTAGGGAGGGATTGGCCGTAGGGATGATCCTTGTCTCTTCGCGCACTAGCGACTCCTGTGGCGGACCGGCGCAGTGCACGCTGACTAGGTCGCTAGGTGCACGTTGTTTTCCTCCTACACGTTGGTGCGGCTGGCCTTTCCGGGTTGGGATGCGCGCTGTGTTAAAAAAGCAGTGCGGCTTGGGCTGGGTGTTGTGTTTCGGATACGCATGGCTATCGACCTTCGTCTCTCCGGAGGCCGTTTGGAGTTGTATCATGAGACAAGACAGTAAACTACTAACAAGGGATGCCACGAAATTGGGTAGAAGAAAAAAAAAGTGCAGTAGTTGCAGTCGACTGTGTGTATTTTGGAGGCCAGTATTTGCAGCATCGACTGCAATATATTTCGTAAGGACAGGTGACTTTTTTCTCCATGAATGTGGTTGAGAATGGAAAAAAGTCTGACTGACTTGACCATCTAACGTTAATTTGTAACAGAAAAAACAACAATTGAGACTACTTTGTTATCCATCTCCCTCCATTCACGTCTGCGTGCACTGACTGGCCCAGTATTGCGATGATTCAGTTCAGGAAGTTAGCAAATTTCCTCTTTAGAGTGAACATTGATTGTCAGGCTTTTTCATTCAGTCACGTACCAAGTTTATATATATATAAAGTAGCTAACTGTGCACTTTGTAGTTAACTACAACGTTACGGTCTAAGGTTAATTTGACAGCTGTGGGACACAGCACAGTGTAGCTAGCCGACATTCCAAAACTACAGAGCAGCTGTCTGTAAGTGCTATATAGTATGCATAACAAGACGCTATTTTATACGTTTATTATTTTCACAGGCAGAACAAACATTGTATGTTTTTATGTTTATAAAAACAGATAGGAACAACACTTTTTAACTGAAGGTGGCACATACTTCACTCGTAATAAGACTTGGCCCAAATTGTAAGGAAATAAAACAAACTCACATGTATCTATTTGCTCGCTATCCACACTCGTAGTGCTCAGGATTATAATCATTTCCTTTCAAAATAATGTAATTTGACAAAAATCCCCACCTATTTTTGAAATGAGTAGGTCTTCTTTGAATTATAACAAAAAACAACTTCCCTCGGTCTGAAATGGACCAATGCGTGGCGTTTCGCGCACACGTGAGAGAGGGTGAGATAAAGCATACTTGAACTGTAACGAGCAGATGGGAGTATGCTGCTGGTGATACGGTGACAGCTTGTTGTTCATTGTAAACTTGTGAGGCCTGCAGGCTAGCTCAGTATCTTTGGTATTGCACTTGCAATACTGATAAGACACTAAACAGTGGCCCTAAATAGACTCATAGTGCAAAACAGCGTTCCTTTTTGTCATGGCACTTAGAGTTGCATGGTTTGTCAAACTCAGAAACAAAATAATGTAAATGATTAATGACAAAATTTTCACCATATCAAATGTTGACAATGTCATATGAAGCTACTAGTAGTGCATATATATATTATCCAATCACGTTCATACATTTACTTGACAAATGATAATGGATTATACATAATATGAATACATACAAATGATTCAAATATAATATTTCCTTCCAAGCAGTTGCATACAAACATTTTTCCAAGCATTTATTATAATTTGCTTACAACGTTCAAACTTATACTGGATACAGCTGAGTTTGGCTGGGTTGGTTGGAGCGGCTTGTGTGTGAGGGTGGGCCTCTGGCTGAGGGTGCGGGTGGTCCTTGGGG
>NC_036840.1:345848-355139 GCF_002910315.2 Salvelinus sp. IW2-2015 | reverse complement strand
CCCGTCAGCACGCCGTCACTGATCATGTGATCCATCAGGTAGGAAGCCCTGATGTCCTGCTCCAGGCTGGAGCGTGACTGAAGCAGGCAGCTCCGCGCCCCTTCCTCCATCATCGCCATGCCAACGGGCCAGACCTGGTCCGACCACACAGGTGGGGTGGCTGGGCTGGAATGGTGATTGATTTGCAGGTGATGGGAACTGCGGGGAAAGGAAGTTGCATGGATGGATGTAGTATGGGCAGTACTAGCTCTGGTCCAGGGTGCTATGTGTGGCTTGAGCCTTCTTGAACAATAATACGTTGAAGGAGGCTCAAGCTGCACGTAACACCCTAGACCAGAGCTAGGACAGTACTACTACTAACACTGCTGCCTCTTAGTGTGACTCCTGTGCCCCACCTAAAATAAGACTGGAAACTGATAAGAGCTCTGATAGGTAGATATACAGTATGATGAAGATCCTTGTAATACTACAGTGCCATAAAATATTTGAAAATGCTGCCCTTACAAAAAAAGATTGCAGTTTTGAAATTGCAGTAAAAGTGCAGTAGCAATCGCAGTGCTAGCTGTGCCACCAGAGACTCTGGGTTCGAGCCCAGGCTCTGTCACAGCCGGCCGCGACCGGGAGGTCCATGGGGCGATGCACAATTGGCCTAGCGTCGTCCGGGTTAGGGAGGGATTGGCCGGTAGGGATATCCTTGTCTCGTCGCGCACTAGCGACTCCTGTGGCGGACCGGGCGCAGTGCACGCTGACTAGGTCGCTAGGTGCACGGTGTTTCCTCCTACACGTTGGTGCGGCTGGCTTCCGGGTTGGATGCGCGCTGTGTTAAAAAGCAGTGCGGCTTGGCTGGGTTGTGTTTCGGATGACGCATGGCTATCGACCTTCGTCTCTCCGGAGGCCGTTCGGGAGTTGTATCGATGAGACAAGACAGTAACTACTAACAATTGGATGCCACGAAATTGGGTAGAAGAAAAAAAAGTGCAGTAGTTGCAGTCGACTGTGGTATTTTGGAGGCAGTATTTGCAGCACTCTGACTGCAATATATTTCGTAAGGACAGGTGACTTTTTTCTCCATGAATGTGGTTGAGAATGGAAAAAAGTCTGACTGACTTGACCATCTAACGTTAATTTGTAACAGAAAAACAACAATTGAGACTACTTTTGTTATCCATCTCCTCCATTCAGTCTGCGTGCACTGACTTGCCCAGATATTGCGATGATTCAACGTCAGGAAGTTAGCAAATTTCCTCTTTAGAGTGAACATTGATTGTAGGCTTTTGTCATTCAGTCACGTTACAAGTTTATATATATATAAAGTAGCTAACTGTGCACTTGGTAGTTAACTACAACGTTACGGTCTAAGGTTAATTTGACAGCTGTGGGACACAGCACAGTGTAGCTAGCCGACATTCCCAAAACTACAGAGCAGCTGTCTGTAGTAGGCTATATAGTATGCATAACAAACGCTATTTATACGTTTATTATTTCCACAGGCAGACAAACATTGTATGTTTTATGTTTATAAAAACAGATAGGAACAACACTTTTTAACTGAAGGTGGCACATACTTCACTCGTAATAAGACTTGCCCAAGTTGTAAGGAAATGAAACAAATACTCACATGTATCTATTTGCTCGCTATCCACACTCGATAGTGCTCAGGATTATAATCATTTCCTTTCAAAATAATGTAATTCTGACAAAAATCCCCACCTATTTTTGAAATGAGTAGGGTTCTTCCTGAATTATAACAAAAACAACTTCCCTCGGTCTGAAATGACCAATGCGGTGGCGTTTCGCGCACACGTGAGAGGGTGAGATAAAGCATACTTGACTGTAACGAGGCAGATGGGAGTATGCTGCCTGGTGATACGTGACAGCTTGTTGTTCATTGTAAACTTGTAGGCCTGCAGTGCTAGCTCAGTATCTTTGGTATTGCACTTGGCAATACTGATAAGACACTAAACAGTGGCCCTAAATAGACTCATAGTGCAAACAGCGTTCCTTTTGTCATGGCACTTAGAGTTGCATGTTTCTGCCAAACTCAGAACAAAATAATGTAAATGATTAATGACAAAATATTCACCATATCAAATGTTGACAATGTCATATGAACCTACTAGTAGTGCATATATATATTATCCAATCACGTTCATACATTTACTTGACAAGTGATAATGGATTATACATAATATGAATACATACAAATGATCAAATATAATATTTCCTTCCAAGCAGTGCATACAAACATTTTTCCAAGCATTTTATTAATTTGCTTACAACGTTCAAACTTATACTGGATACACTGAGTTTGGCTGGGTTGGGTTGGAGCGGCTGTGTGTGTGAGGGTGGGGCCTCTGGCTGAGGGTCGGGGTGTGTCCTTGGGGGGTGGGGTGGGTGCCCGGGTACAGCCAAAGTTTGGGGTTGAGGGGGGGCAGTCTGGTGGGGAGAGAGCCCCTCCCCTCCACCACCCTCTCCAGAGCCTGGACCCGGCGCTCCTGCTGCAGCCAGTAGAGCATCTCGATGCGGTCCCAGCGCATCTTCTCCCTGTACGGCCTCCCCTGGAGAGAGTGACAGTTGAAAACACAGCTGTGAGGAAACTGCTTAGTTATGTCTGGCTGCACCAGAGTTTTGGGGCTTTTGTTCTAGCCCAATACTAATACACCTGATTAAACCAATGAAGGACTTGATGATGAGTTGACAAGTTCCTGGGTTTATATTGGCGATACACAGTCAAGACTGTAGGGGATGCGCCGCAAGAGCCTTCCTCCCAAAGCGTGTTTACCCTCAGTATGTGCTGGAGCCCTAAGTATGGTCATATTACTGTTGTAACTTACTGCATAATCATTTTTTCTAAACTGTCTGCTTCTAGCATAGAACTTGGACTCATCTACAAACTATTAAGCAGTTTTAGGTAAAGTAGTACATGCAAGACCAGGACGCGTAATTCTGTGAAAAGCATGGCCAGAGGAAAGAAACAGAGAATGGGAGTGAGAGAGAGAAATAGAGAACGGTGAGGGAGAAGGCATATGCCTCTGCTGCTTTCGCTCTGTCTCTCTCTGATCCCCATAGCAATAACTGCTCATGTGCTGTCATGTCGCAGGAGCCAAGCTGACACCCTAGTGGTCCATACTCCAACCTACGGACAAGTCACGGCAAGCCAAACCACAGCAACAACACCAAACGGAGCGCACTTTTTGCTCCCAACTTTTCTCATCAAGAAACCACCAGGTTTTCGGTTTTCAGCTTGGCAAAAACATTTTGTTACGCCGCTGTTACACTAATGGTCTATAGACTCCACTTTTTTTGTATTTATATAATGGCCTCCAAGTTCGCTCCTCATGTGGCCGTGTTAGGCCCGAACTCACGCGCTTTGTAGTGCAGTGCCTGGGAAGCCTGCATCTGTTAAGTGTGGAGACGTCTGTTCAGCACACCACCTCTCTCACCAGCGGAATCCAGATCTGGGACCTTGGCATTCGCCTCGGTGCGTTCGGCCACTCAGCTATCTTCATGTCCTGGCTAGAGGAGTGGCCTCGGTAGCTCGAGAAAAGAAAAAAATCGAGCTGCGGAGACTGCGAGAACTAGAGCAGAGAGGGCAGGGGAAAACATAAATAACATCGACATGAAAAGACGACGTGGCGACAGGACGACGCTAGGACATAACTTAACCGTGAGAAGATAGAGGAACAGCGAAGGGGAAAGATGGGAATGGAAAACAAAGGGAGAACCCAAAGACATAGGAGGCGAATAGGACATTGCACTTGCTAAGTGTATGAAGAGAGTTCCCTTCACCCTTACCGAACAAAACCTAATAGCCTCTCTGAAGCTATGCAGGGTTGGGCCTAGTTGAGTACTTGGCTGGGAGAGCTGCCTGGGAATACCAAGGTGCTTTATTTTTTTGTCCGTAGGGTGTACTCTGGCATTAGATATTTCATCAACTGCTTTTATTATAACAAAATAATATGAGATATATTTAGCACAACTTACAATATATCATCCAATACAATATGCTGTAAGCAATATGTTTAAAAATATGGTAAGGGCACAGGAGGTTGGTGTCACCTTTAATTGGGGAGTACGGGCTCGGTGGGAATATATTTGCACCGAGGAAACTTAACCCAGACCAGATATATATTATGCAGTACTTGCAGGAAGAAGCGGTTGGGGTCAGAAAGCGTCCCTCTCAAACAGCTCCCAGACGAGCCAGCAGAGTCTCCTGCTGGATGAGACCGGGCAGCCGCCGCCTGCATGCTGCCATGGCCTAGGAGATACGCGCACACACACACACGGTGTGATACAAATACGCGCACACAACCATACACAGATGTATGCATTACCACAACATATTCTGCTCCAAGGTAGAAAAAGATTTTGGAAGTATATGTGTGATCTCTGTCTCTATGGTGATTCTGGCTGAGACTCGTTTTCTTCATTGGTGAAATAGTGAAGACGCCGGAGCTGTGTCTACTGTGCAGATGGTGCGAGCTGGCTGCCTGGTCTGTTACTACTCTTACCTCGCCTACTCTGAATACTAGGACTCTGTCGTCTTGGTCGATATCGGTGCAGTCCTGTATCTTTTTTGCGGCTTGCTGACTGGTGAGTCTGTTTATGGTCATCTGGTGATGCTTCTGTTGTCCTGTGAGATGGTGAGCTGTGTTCATCTTTTGGTTGTGATGTGTGAGCTCGTGTCTCATGGTGATCACTGCGTGAGCGGTCGTCTACGGTGATATGGTGAGTCTATGCTCTACATGGTGAGCCCTGGTTGGCCTATCTGGCCTCCTACATGGTGAGCTCTTCTTATGCGTGATCATGGTGGGTCTAGAGCCTCTGTGTTTTTGGGTGATATGGTGATGGCTTCTGTCTCCTATGGTGCATATCGTGAGCTACTGTCTCTATGGTGAGCTGTGTCTATGGGGATATGGTGAGCTCTGTGTTTTTGGTGATATGGTGAGCTCTGTTTCTATGGTGATATAGTGAACTCTGTGCCTATGGTGATATGGTGAGCTCTGTGTTTTTGGTGATATGGTGATCTTTGTCTCTATGGTGAGCTCTGTGTCTATGGTGATATGGTGAGCTCTGTGTTTTTGGTGATATGGTGAGCTCTGTGTCTATGGTGATATGGTGATATGGTGAGCTCTGTGTCTATGGTGATATGGTGAGCTCTGTCTCTATGGTGATATGGTGAGCTCTGTGTTTTTGGTGATATGGTGAGCTCTGTCTCTATGGTGATATGGTGAGCTCTGTCTCTATGGTGATATGGTGAGCTCTGTCTCTATGGTGATATAGTGAGCTCTGTGTCTATGGTGATATGGTGAGGTAATATGAACACAGCATCAAGTATCATGCTACCATCTCTACTAACCTCTATCAGGGCTGTCCAATGTCAGTCCTGGAGGGCCCAAAAACATATGGTTTTATTCTCTCCTTCTAATCAGGGACTAATTCAGACCTGGGACACCAGGTGAGTGCAATTAACTACCTGGTAGAAACAAAAACCAGAAGTGTTTAGGCCCTCCAGGACCAGAATTATACAGCCCTGCTATAGATGGTGGCATGATACTTGTACAGTAAGTGTGCATTCACTTGTATATATTTGTTATTGTATGCGTGTGTGTCTGTGTACTGTGCACACCTCCTCCAGCTGGTCCCTGCGTGCGTGGGAGCTGTACTTGATGGCCATGTCCAGTCTGTAGGTGTCGGGCAGGCAGAGGAGTGTCCAGATCCTCTCCAGCCTGCTCTGGACCTGGTCCCCCTCTCCCATCACCCCCCCTTGACTGGCGTCCTTGCTCCCCACACTCACTGTCCTCTTATAGGCCTTCTGACAGGGAGAGAGAACAGTTAGTAGAAAAAACAGTTTAAAGGGAAATAGTATCCATATTGCTAAGGCCTATTCAATTCAAGTCTACAGAAAGTCCCTAGTGGTAGGAGCTAGAGTTTGATTTGGAACAGAGCCCAATCAGCCCCAAACTGTTATGAGCCTTTGCGTAGATCTGAAGGAATTGGAGAGATGATGGAATGGGACAAGGAAGGCGAGATGATGGAATGGGACTAGGAGGGAGAGATGATGGAATGGGACAAGGAGGGAGAGATGATGGAATGGGACAAGGAGGGAGAGATGATGGAATGGGACAAGGAAGGAGAGATGATGGAGCCAGATAAGAAATAACCAGCCCTAAACAGGTGTGTGTGTGTGTGTGTGTGTCTTAGTACACAGATATACTAAATGTACTGTAATGGATACTATAATTGAACTGTAAATGGATACTATACAGTAATGTACACATAAATGGATTTACAGCCATTGTAATACAGTCAGGTTTTTATGTGTCATTAAGACTGGGAGCCTTCGTTCTGGGTAGTTCTCTCCTTCCTTGTCCCATTCCATCATCTCTCCTTCAATTGTCCCATTCCATCATCTCTCCTCCTTGTCCCATTCATCATCTCTCCTTCCTGTCCCATCCATCATCTCTCTTTCTCTGTCCCATTCCAACATCTCTCTCTCCTTGTCCCATTCCAATCATCTCTCCTCCTTGTCCCATTTCCATCATCTCTCCTTCCTTGTCCATTCCATCATTCTCCTTCTTGTCCTATTCCATCATCTCTCCTTCCTTGTCCCATCCATCATCTCTCCCTCCTTGTCCCATTCCATCATCTCTCCCTCCTTGTCCATTCCATCATCTCTCCCTCCTAGTCCCATTCCATATCTCGCCTTCCTTGTCCATTCCATCATCTCTCCAATTCCTTCAGATCTACGCAAAGGCTCATAACAGTTTGGGGCTGATTGGGCTCTGTTCCAAATCAAACTCTAGCTCCTACCACTAGGGACTTTCTGTAGACTTGAATTGAATAGGCCTTAGCAATATGGATACTATTTCCCTTTAAACTGTTTTTTTTACTAACTGTTCTCTCTCCTGTCAGAAGGCCTATAAGAGGACGTGAGTGTGGGGAGCAAGGACGCCAGTCAAGGGGGGGTGATGGGAGAGGGGGACCAGGTCCAGAGCAGGCTTGGAGAGGATCTGGACACTCCTCTGCCGCCCGACACCTACAGACTGGACATGGCCATCAAGTACAGCTCCAACGCACGCAGGGACCAGCTGGAGGAGGTGTGCACAGTACACAGACACACACGCATACAATAACAAATATATACAAGTGAATGCACACTTACTGTACAAGTATCATGCCACAATCTATAGCAGGGCTGTATAATTCTGGTCCTGGAGGGCCTAAAACACTTCTGGTTTTTTGTTTCTACCAGGTAGTTAATTGCACTCACCTGGTGTCCCAGGTCTGAAATTAGTCCCTGATTAGAAGGAGAGAATAAAACCAATAGTTTTTGGGCCCTCCAGGACTGACATTGGACAGCCCTGATAGAGGTTAGTAGAGATGTTAGCATGATACTTGATGCTGTGTTCATATTACCTCACCATATCACCATAAGACACAGAGCTCACTAATACCATAGACGACAGAGCCACATATCACCGATAAGAGACAGAGCTCACCATATCACGCATAGAGACAGAGTCTCACATCATCACAAAAACACAGAGCTCACCATATCACCATAGAGACAGAGCTCACCATATCACCATAGAGACAGAGCTCACCATATCACCATAGAGACAGAGCTCACCATGATCACCATAAGAGACAGAGCTTCACCATATCACCATAGAGACAGAGCTCACCATATCACCAAAACACAGAGCTCACCATTCACATAGGAGGTCACCATATCAAAAAGAGCCACACCATAGAGACATCACCATAGAACAAAGGCTCACCATATCACCGTTAGACACGCTCACCATATCACCATAGAGACAAGAGCTCACCATATCACTATATGACAGCAAGCTACCATATCACCATAGAGACAATGAGCTCACCCATATCCACCATAGACACAGAGCTCACCATATCACATAGAGACAGCAGATCACCATAGTCACCAAAAACACAGAGCTACCATCATATCACCATAGAGACAGAGCTCACCATATACCATTAGACACAGAAGCTCACATAATCAGCATATCACCATAGACACAGAGCTCACCATATCACCAAAACACAGAGCCTCACCATATCACCATATACAACAGAGCTCACCATAGAGACAAAGATCAACATATCACCAAACACAGAGCTCACCATAATCACCATAGGCACAGAGTTCACTATAATACATCACATAAGACAGAGCTCACCAGATCAGCCAAACACAGAGCTCACCATATCACCCATAGACACAGCTCACATCGAGACCAGGAGCGCACCATATCACCATAGAGACAGAGTCACCATATCACCCAAAACACAGAGCTCACACCATATCACCATAGAGACGAGCTCACCACTAGAGCATAGAAACAGACTCCCATAGAGCGATAGCTCACCATCATCGACGTAGACACCAGCTCACCATATCACATAGAGACACGAGCTCACCATATCACCAAAACACACAGAGGCTACCATATCCATAGACACAGAAGCTCACCATATCACCATAGAGACAGAGGCTCACCATACTCAACCAAAAAATAAGAGCTTCACCATATCACCATAACAAGAGTTCACCTATACTACCATAGAGACAGAGCTCACCATATCACCAATAGACACAGACTCACTATATACCATAAAACAGCTCTCACCAGATCACCATAGAGACAGAGATCACCATATACTTCCAAAATCTTTTTCCATACCTTGAACAGAATTGTGTGTATGCATACATCTGTGTATGTTGTGTGTGCGCTATTTGTATACCCGTGTGGTGTGTGCGCGTATCTCCTAGGCCATGCAAGCATGGGCCAGCGCTGCCCGTCTCATCCAGAGAGGATCTCTGCTGGCTCGTCTGGAGGGTTTGAGAGGGACGCTTTTCTGACCCCAACCTTCTTTCCTGCAAGGTACTGCATATATATATCTGCTCTGGGTTAAGTTTCCTCGGTGCAAATATATTCCCACGGGCCCGGATCTCCCCAATTAAAGGTGACACCAAACCTCCTGTGCTCCTTACAATATTATAACATATTGCTTTTAAACAGCATATTGTATTTGGATGATATATGTAAGTTGCTAAATATATCATCATATTATTATTTATTAAAAATAAAAGGCTTGGAGAATATCTACATGCCAGAGTATCACCCTACGGACAAAAAAATTATTAAAGGCACCTTGGTATTCCAGGCAGTCTCTCCCAGCCAAGTTACTCAATCTAGGCCCAACCCCTTGCATAGCTTCAAGAGCAGGTTCTATGGGTTTTCCGTTAAGTGGAAGGAT
>NC_036840.1:286668-345823 GCF_002910315.2 Salvelinus sp. IW2-2015 | reverse complement strand
CTCTTCCCTTCATTGTCCCATCCATCATCTTCCCTCCTTGTTCCCATTCCATTCATCTTCTCCTTGCCATTGCTCCATTCCATTCATTCCTCCATTCTCTCTTGTCCCATTCCAACATCTCTCTCTCCTTGTCCCATTCCATCATCTCTCCCTCCTTGTCCCATTCCAATCATCTCTCCTTCTTGTCCCCAATTTTCATCTGGGCTCTCTTCCTCCTCTGTAAAAAACCCAACAGACAATAGGTTACCTATGAGTCTATAAACAATAGGCTATGAAACAGGTTTAGTACCAATAAGCAAGAAATCCAATGAGTCACCTACTAAACCAGAACTGTTTGACTTCCTTTTATTTCACAATCCTTGACTGGAACATCCTGCTTTTGAATGACTCACTAAATTACTATGGTCAAAAGTCAGTGTGTGTGTGTGTGTGTTACCCTCCAGATGGGGTTCCTTCCACAGCCCTCCCAGCAGCACCGTGTTGACGTTCCACACCCCTGTCACGTACTCCTGCTTCTGACCCTTTAGAGCCTCCATCTTCTGCCTCCGCCTCCTGTCCACACACATTGGTTTGTTAGCTGCTCGCAGTCCTCATAATGTAAGAAACATGATTACAACAAAAAAGAACGGAGAAAAAAAGAACGAAAATAGTGGGGCAGACAGACAGACAGACAGTAAGACAGACAGACAGACTTCTTCCTCTCGTCTCGTCGTAGCTGGAGCAGTCTCCTCCTCTCGTCCTCCTCATCGTCACTATCGCCACTATCGTACAAGTGGAACGCCGCCCACAGGTAGTCAGAGTCCTATTTAGACACAAAGACAGAGAGAGTCCTAGTCAATCACTCTCTGATACCACAAAAATAACTGGACATGTATCCAGTGCTTGAATTGGGCCTGGAAAAAACACTGATATTACACAGGTACTTAAAGAGTGGGAGAAGGGGTTTGCTAGGTTGTTCTCAGGTAACGAAAATGTGGCATATTTTGAGGAAGAATTTTATAAAGACATATGTTCCCTGAAAACTAAACTGGAAAATACAATGTTAAAACCCTCTTATATATGTAACCCGTATTTAAATGAGGAGCTGTCTGTGGCAGAAGTTAAGAAGGTGGTTGACGCTGCAAAATATGGGAAAGCGTTTGGCATTGATGAACTGCCTAATGAGGTTTTAAAATCCCCTAAATTAATTGACGTCCTATATCATTTGCTCCAAATGTGTTTTGAGTACAGTATACTGCCATCCACTTGGTATAAGTCTGTAGTGAATCCCATTCCCAAATCTTCAAAAAATTACCCAAGAGTGCCACTATAGAGGCATAAGTTTAAAGTACAGTTTATACATTATATTTTCATCCATCCTCAACAATAGGCTAATTCGATTTTTGGAGAATCAAAACATTCTTGTAGAAGAACAAAATGGTTTTCGTAAATCCAGAGCCTGTACAGATCATATCTTCTCGGTCTGTACAATAATCAGAAATAGATTACACGAAGAGAAGCCTACATCCAAGCATGTTTCATTGATTTCCAGAAAGCTTTTGATTTTGTAAATAGGGATATTTTAGCCTATAGTTTGTTAAAGACAAGGGTTGACGGGAAATTTGATCACGCAATCCAGTCTCTTTACAAAGTATCAATTGCTTGTGTGCGTGTTAATGAATATGGTACAGATTGGTTTCCACACCCTCGGGTGTAAAACARGGAGACACCTTATCACCGACTTTGTTTGCTTTGTTTATAAATTATTTGGCAAAGAAATTCAACAGTTAAATATTGGAGTAAGATATGATGATGAAATGTTAAGAATCCTTTTATATGCTGATTATATTATTTAGATGGAAGAAACTGAACAAGACCTGCAGAACATGTTATGTGCAGTCAATTGGTGTAAAAGATGGAGACTAACCAGACAAAAACACAGATCATGACTTTTAGAAATCCAAGTACTAAGAGAAGTGTTTTTCACTTCAGTGAGTTTACTAGCAATTATACATATTTGGGTCTTTTTATTGATGAACCTATTACCTTTCTATACGGAACATCAACCCTAGCCGACTCAGGAAGTAGAGTTCTTGGAGGAGTTATGGGAAAAACAAAAACACTGAAAGATATTGGTTATGCTACGTACTCCAAACTGTATCAGACATGCGTGTGTCCTGTTCTGGACTATTCCGCAGGAGTGTGGGGTGCTAAGAGGTATTTTAAAAACGAACACGCCCATAACTTTTTAGGTGTCCACAAGTTTGCACCTTTCCTTGCAATAACTGGGGATATGGGCTGAGAACCCTGTGAGGTGAGATGGAAGGCATGTATGGTGAGACTTTGGAATAGACTGTTGGATATGCCAACTGCCAGAATAGCTAGTAAAGTTTTTCAATGGGATCTATCCATAGGGGGAGCCTGGGCAGCTGAAATGTCCGACCTTTTTCAAGAGTCTGACTGTGAACATCTGTATGAAATCCAGATGAAGGGAGACATATATATGATTGAAAAACAACTGTTGATGCAATATGAAGGAAAAAAATGGGTGGATGAGAACCCAAATTGAGAACCTTTTGTTTGATTAAGGGTGAATTTGTGTGTGAGAGATATATTATGTATAACCTACCTAAAAGCAAGCGATCGCTATGTGCACAGGTAAGATCAGGGATATTGAAACAGGTAAGACCAGGATATTGAAACAGGTCAGATCAGGGATATTGAAACAGGTCAGATCAGGGATATTGAAACAGGTCAGATCAGGGATATTGAAACAGGTCAGATCAGGGATATTGAAACAGGTCAGTATCGTGGTGAAATGGAAGAGGAAAGTAACTATTGTGACCTCAAAGAAATAGAGAAGTAAACTCATTTTAACCTCTATTGCCCTTTCTACCACAATATACGCTTGCTCTTATTCCAGAAAGCACACCCAATATACCCTGGCATTATGTGGCTAAGTGATGAGGAGAAATTGAAATAGTTTTTTGTCCATTGTGTATTTCAGTTTGCAGAATATTTAAATAAAGCCTGGAAAAAAGTAAAAGGGCTACCTATAAAGAAATTGTTTAAAAAATATATATATATATTTAGCTTCTATGTGGTTAATGGTGTGTGTATATATATTGTGTATATGGTTGTCTCCCATATGAATCTTCTCTTTGTGCCAGACAGTGACTTCTGTTTCTTTTTTTCTGTATATGTTATGTATGTATGTATGTATGTATGTATGTATGTATGTATGTATACAGTGTGTATGTATGTATGTATATTATTTTACTGCTCTAGGGATGTAATTTACTATTATGTATTGATTTTTACCTTACTTTTTCTTTCTTTCTTTTTTTAGTGAATTATTGTAATGTTTGTTTATGTGTCAATTAATCCCATAAGGGATGAGTTGCCAATTGGCGATTTGACACGAAAATAAAATGTCATTAATTAATTCAAAGAAGTATTAATTTCATTCGGTACTGAGTACTGGCACCTTGACTTTTCTACTGCTTGAGGTCCAGCAACTCTTATAGAATAATGACTGAAAAGTTCTGGCACCTAAATATAAACAGTACTCAAGCCCAAACGAGTTGTTGAATTGGCACCCATTTTAAATGTCACATTTTATTTGTCAAATGCACAATTATAGTGAAACGCTTAACTTTCAAGCCCTACCCAACAGGGCACAGTATTCAATATAAAAAAAGTAGAACTACTAAAAAACAACAACAAAACACAAAAAATAAATCAAGCCATGTCTATAATAACCTATGGTCCAATTCGAAAGTCTATTGAGATTCATTTGTACACAAACCGGTTGATTTTCTTCTAGTTACTCAATCGATTTTTATGCATTTACTGCCTTCTATTAATTAGAAAGTCTTCTTCTATTTGCTTCCTGTAACTACAGAATGTGTGACCTCTTACCTGATTGGTGATGTATCGGAGGTAGTCCTCGACTGAGAGGTCTGTCTTCCACCACTGCAGCCAGGCCGTGTAGGCCCGGGAATTCTGGTCTTCCGGTTTCTTATGGTCCGCTGGGATCTCGGTCCTTTTCCTGGACACACACACACACACACACACACACACACACACACACACACACACACACACACACACACACACTTTGAGTTACCTTGGGAGAGCTGGTGCTCTCTGTGAGAAAATGTGTTGTATTATGAGAGAGAGCGTGTTAAAGTGGAGTTCAGGTGTTGAGTCAAGTGGGATGTAGGGTACAGTACCTGTGGGACATGGCGTTGGTGTTCTGTCTCTTCAGCTGTGGGTTGATGAACCTCTGGTGGTTCTTCTTCTTCAGACTCCATCTGATGTTGGTCAGGGCTGGCTCTATCATGGGGTCCTATAGGGGAAAGGAACAGATCATTTGGGAGTCAATTCTATTGATATTCAAGAGATTCATTGAAATTCTGGATCAACAATTGCCAATTCAAGAAGGGATTTTTCCTGAATTAAATAAATTCAACAGGCAATGTAAAAGAGYATATCTCACCTCATCGAAGTTGAGATACTGTGTAGATTTACTTTTGGATAACTCCTTATAGACTTCCTTTATTTCTTCCCCGGCAAACAGGTTACGATCCAGCCATTGCACTGAGGAGAGGTCAAGCTGTTTAGAGAAAAAGAGAGAGAACAGGAGAGAGAGAGAGAGCGAGAGAGAGCCAGACCACCATGATGAGGTCATAATGATAGTAACAGTATAAAAGTACCATCATCACACACTGAGTAGTAATAATAACATGTCTATCCTCCGCCTCCTCTGTGACCCACCTCTTTGGTGAGGTTGTTGTAGACGGGTGGGTACGTGTGGATGTTGATGGTGTCGCGGAGAACCCTGTCTGAGACGCGGGCGGCGGCTGTGCGGGCTAGAGAGCCGTGGGACAGGGCTACGTTCTCCACAGCTCCCTGGGGGTGCTCCGGTTCCTCCACTGGCACCCTGTACCTCTCCCTCTTCTCCCCCTCCTCTTCCTGTTTCTAGGATTGGACAAGAATAGATGGGGGGCTATATAGGAAGTATACTATGGTGAGAGAATGTGTGTGCATGTGTGTGTGAGTGTGTGTGCAAGTTCAGTTCACTTTATTGTCCCCGAATGGCAATTTGAGTGTAGCATAAAGACATCCAACATCAAATCATATGATAAAACATAAGTCCAATTACGATATGTTAAGAAGTGTAATTATGCAAGTTGCATAGTCAAAAGTCAATGACAGACCAGGCAGCATGGTTAACCCACTTTAGCATTGCATGGTGCTATTTGTACAAATGCAGAGGTGTGTGTTTTCTACCTGCAGAGTGTGTTCCCTGCCTGCAGAGTGTATTCCCTGCCTGCAGAGTGTATTCCCTGCCTGCAGAGTGTGTTCCCTACCTACAGAGTGTGTTCCCTACCTATAGAGTGTGTTCCCTACCTGCAGAGTGTGTTCCCTACCTACAGTGTGTTCCCTACCTACAGTGTGTTCCCTACCTGCAGAGTGTGTTCCCTAACTACAGAGTGTGGTTCCATACCTGCAGCGTGTGTTCCCTACCTACAGAGTGTGTTCCCTACCTACAGAGTGTTCCCTACCTACAGAGTGTGTTCCTTACCTACAGAGTATGTTCCTACTGAGAGTATGTTCCCTACCTGCAGAGTATGTTCCCTACCTGCAGAGTGTGTTCCCTACTGCAGAGTGTGTTCCTACCTACAGAGTGTGTTCCCTACCTGCAGCGTGTGTTCCCTACCTGCAGAGTGTGTTCCTTACCTGCAGAGTATGTTCCCTACTGCAGAGTGTGTTCCTAACCTGCAGCGTGTGTTCCCTACCTGCAGAGTGTGTTCCCTACCTACAGAGTGTGTTCCCTACCTGCAGCGTGTGTTCCCTACCTACAGAGTGTGTTCCCTACCTGCAGCGTGTGTTCCCTACCTGCAGAGTGTGTTCCCTACTACAGAGTGTGTTCCCTACTAAGTGTGTTCCCTACTACAGAGTGTGTTCCCTACTCACAGAGAGTATGTTCCCTACCTGCAGTGTGTTCCCTACCTGCAGAGTGTGTTCCCTACCTACAGAGTGTGTCCTACCTGCAGAGTGTGTTCCCTACCTGCAGAGTGTGTTCCCTACCTACAGAGTATGTTCCTACCTACAGAGTGTGTTCCTACCTACAGAGTGTATTCCCTACCTGCAGAGTGTGTTCCCTACTGCAGAGTGGTGTTCCCTACCTGCAGAGTGTGTTCCCTACCTGCAGAGTGTGTTCCCTACCTACAGAGTGTGTTCCCTACCTACAGAGTGTGTTCCCTACCTACAGAGTGTATTCCCTACCTGCAGAGTGTGTTCCCTACCTACAGAGTATGTTCCCTACCTACAGAGTGTGTTCCCTACCTACAAAGTGTATTCCCTACCTGCAGAGTTGTGTTCCCTACCTGCAGAGTGTGTGTGAGCTGTTGTAGTTTGGTGGAACTTCTCCACGCCAGGGCCTTGATCAGAGGAGGGAGGTCTGTGTCAGAGTCTGTCACAGCCTGATCCACAATCACTCTGTCCTGTAGCAACCTAGACACATACACACACATAAGAACAAACATACACATGCACACATACACACGCACAAAATACACACACCCAAGCACAAAAATACACACTCTCTCCCACACACACCTCCTGAGGTCGTGGGCAGGGTCAATGGGCTTCTCGATGCTGGAGCAGGGCCCAGTGGCCAGCAGCACCAGGGGGGACTTGGGTCTGGCAGGCAGGGCCTCCATCTCCAGCTCCTCCAGGAGAGTCTCCCTCTGCAGGTCTGGCATGGAACTACACCCCTGGGTGCTCACAAAAATAACTCCATAAAATATTACTCATAAAAAGAACCAAATAAGTTATGACTTGTAAATAATAACCATCCTGTATGCATGTCTTCAGGGACCAGTTTGAGTGGGTGTGAATAGTATATGATGTGTATAGTATAGTGGAACTATACCAATACCTTTAGTCTGGTGTAGCCATGGTAATACATGCTGGGTTCCTCATCTGACTGTGAAACATTGGCCAAGCTGGCCCGCGCTGCATCTAAACACACACACATATCACTACTACTAGTACTAACAAACAATTGTTTGTCATTGTCACAAGTGTACTTGACTATGTGTGTGTGTGCCCGTCTGTGTGAGAGAAAGAGAGAGAAAGCGAGCGAGATAGAGACAGAGAGAGAGAAAGAGAGAGACAGAGAAAGCGACAGAGCAATAGAGAGAAAAGAGCAAGAGAGATAGCAAGCCTTTGTTGGTGATCAGCTCCAGGTGGCAGGGCATCAGGTCATAGACCTGCTCCAGGTCCATGTCCCCCATCTTCTCAGTCATCTGACAGACAGACAGGGAGAGAGAAGGGAACACCTCAGCTCCCTGTAGCTTTACCACAGACACACACACACCAAAACAGCAGAGAAGCAAGTGTACACACACATTCACACGCATGGAGACACACACACCCACACAGAAAGATGTAGGTACCGCATACACACAGACAGACACACACACACACACAAACCAACACACACACACAACACACACTCTCTCTATCCCTCTCTCTTTCTCTGTCTCTCACCTCTCGGAGGTCCCTCTCCATAGGGTTTTTGCCCTGCCTGATGGCACCACTCTTCTTGCAGCCAGCCTTGGTCTGCAGAGTCAGACCAAAGTCCAGTTTGCATGGCAGCGCTGTGTGTGTCTCCATCGCCCCCTTCAGGTCGCGTCCGGCAGCTCTGGGTCTCTCAGCGCTCAGCCGGGCTCTCCGCGTAGCCTTGATCCCTGCCGCTACGCTGCGTCTGATCGAGTGGACGTTTAAACTGCAGAGAAAGAATAACCGTTAGCAATAAGGAGAACAATAACAACAACCAATTGTATTTACAGCTGCTTGGTGAGTTTGCACTTATCGACAAAAGGTGGATGATCGATAATTCAAGTAACGAGCTTAGCATGCAGGTTTGACTATAAGAATTTGTAAATATTGGTTTAAAGAAGCTAGAGATGTTGATTTGAGGACCTTTGATCCCCCCTAGGAAATAATGGAGCTCGGGGAAACCTCACTCACAGGCTGGTGCAGTCTATGGACATCTGGGCCCCCAGGCGGCTGCGGTTGGCCTGGTCACTGAAGACGGCGCGGCGCCTCAGCCTGTCCAGCAGGTGGAGATAGTTGAGGTAGAGCTCCTGGCAGATGCGGAGCACCTCCTGGCACGTCTCCGCCTGCAGCTGCATGTTCTCCTCCTGGTTCAGCGTGGGCTCGTCCATCAGCCCCTTCAGGTCCTGCCAGATCAGGCCCAGCTCTGATGTCATCACCGCCACCTTGGGGGGGGGGGAGTCACAGAGTGTTTTGGGTGGGTGGGGGCTGTGTGTGTGTGTCAGTGTTCCATCCATCTATCTATCCAACCATCCATCCATTTAGTAGATGCTTAGGAGAGTGTATAGTGTCTCCTAATGGAGTGGCTCACCAGAGCTTGCTGATCCTCCACAGGGGTGGAGTGGAGCACGGAATGCTCCTGGATCCTGTACTGCAGCTGCTGACACATGTCGGCCAGGGAGGTGGGGTTGGTCTTCACGCCCTCTGACACCGACGGGGACACTGGCCTCTCCTCCTGGACCCTGTCTGGGAGGAACAACACACCCAGGACGTGTGTACATACCTTTCATTCTCCTGTATCACCTCCATTCAAAAAAACGATAAACATATTTTGTTTTGGCATCATAAAAGAGGTGTGGGGCATGTGGATAGAGAAAATAAACTGTGTAGATCGACACCCTGTTTGTATTTTCAGGTCAGCCCTGTAAATGAATAGGCCTAGACTTTAGAATTTGGGTGGGTAAAACTATCTACACATCCTTTTGTTGATTCAAATAACTCAAAGGCCTCATGCAACAATCACGGATCAACAACAAGGCACCAGGCTGTCTTCCCTCAAACAGCTTTAGATCCCCACACACCTGCCCTCTTCTCTCCCTCGGGTTTGGACTGGAAGAAGAGGGACAGTGGCCCCAGGATGCTGTGGTATCTCTGCTGGATGTCCTGGGTGCAGGCCACCATCTGTGTCATGGAGGTCAGCATGTCCTGGTCGTCTGTCACCCGTCGTTTGGCCTCCGCCGCTCGGGAGAGGCGGCCCACCACTTTCATTTTGCCACCGCTCATCCCCTCACTGTTTGACATAGACAGCAAAGAAGCCTTGGTATACACTGGTCTGAAGAGCTTGAATGAGCAACTCTCTGGTTTCAGGATATGACATGACACTTTTGGACATGCATGCTCACCTGGGTCCAGGTTCAGACCTCTCTTGGTTCATACACATACAGTAGCTACATGATGCACAGTGCACACAAAGATATGCATTTCTGTACCCGCTGCCTGTTATGATTCAGATTTTCAGGCTGTCATTTTTCATTTATGGTAACTTTGTAAACCAAATATCTAGCCACCCACATGGGCACAGACGTCAGTTCAACGTCTGGTTTTGATTTACATTTGGTTGAGTTGTCAACTAACGTGAATGGAACGTGAAATCAACAAAAAATGTCACCATGTCATTGGATTTAGGTTAATTAAACGGCATCACATAAARATTTTCAATAAAAAGACGTGGAAACAACGTTTATTCAACCAGTTTTTACCCAGTGGGTAGCTCCCACCTTGAACGGCAATGCGCAGTCTTTACAGCAATGCTCTGTACTAACTAACGTAGCTAGCTAACATTAGCTAGCCAGGAAGAAATGGAAGTTGGAACTTTGTTTGACAAGTGAGCTCTAAAAATTATATAAAATTAAACGAAAATACTACTTGAATTTGTCATAATTTGGAGAATACMTAAATAATTGTTAATTCATATTAATAGATAAGAAACATAACTTGCTGTACCTTTAGCTACCATTATTTCCTCATAGCCTGTTTCAGGAGGGACGCGTTGCTTGGAAACGCAAGTACTCACCAGTGATGTATACAATCCCTGGACTGCATTATGTGAATTGGCCACTGAGAGGCTTTTGAAGCCACAGGTCAGTCATATTGGCCCTCCCCAGAAGGAGCAGTCCTCCATAGGATAGGAATGAATGGAATTCTACATTATTTTTTTGTTGTAGTGGGGACAGTAATATTAGAACTTTAAAACAAAAAAAAATACACTTTAAGGAAATGGTTTTTATATTTAGCTCACATATAATTTAAAAAGTATGCATTAAAAGGGGGGGGRGGGGGGGTGCCAAGATGGAGGAGAGATGGCTTCAAAACAGTGCCCTCAGTCACTGCAGCAGAGAGGGGACAGGACCTGACAGCAGCTGATTTGTCAGGTCACTGGAGTTCTTCTGTAATCTAACAGCAAGGAATGTTCCTTCTAGTTACATTCCTTGTCCGATTGTAATCTATACAATCTATGCCCTTTGCAGGTATTACAACTGTCTTTGATTGATGTGTCTGTATGTAGATGTAACAGGGTTCTATTGGTGATTCCCCTTGCCACTTTATTGTTAAGCCAATGGGTTTTTGGTTTTAGTTTTGTCTTCTCTTCACCTACTCAACATGGCATCTTATTGGCTGGTTTGCGTAGCTTGCTTACGAGGGAGGATGTTTCAGTTAGAATCGTCCAAGTGAACAAGCACCAAACCAGCGGTCAGTTGTTGGTTGCAAAGCACTGTACGTCAAAATGGATTTTTATACTCCCAAGTGATGATTTCAATGTACAATTTATATCAATTTGTTTGTAAATGTTATTCGAACATCACACATAAGATGCAGCGTTTTATGGTGAATATTTGTTGTAGAGAATTCCCGCTAATACTAGCTAGCAACTTACTGTGTCTGGTGGGGGGGTTCGTATATTTTGTACAGTGCGTGAGTGCAGAGTTGGTGAGCCGTGCATTGCATGACGTGCAATTCTGTGCTGTTCCTATCAGAATAAAGCTCCATGACTGGTGCTACAAGTTGGGAGTTCGTGTCGATGATTGATTGTACACAATGCAAGAAGAGTACTGTTACATAGACAACTATTTTCAATAAACACACAGGTCACTGCTAGACAAATAATTAGGTACTGCATGAGAGTTTATTGTATTATAGCTGCATTACATGAGAAGATAAAAATGTATTTATTCAAGTTAATTTTAAAAGCTAACAACATACAATGTTTATAAGTTTTAGACATTTCAAAACATCTTCAGCACCTCTAATGACGAGTTCTAAACCAAAGATAGATATTACATAAAATGTCCAGAAATATACAGCTGTTGGATAGCTTTTAGGGAAATATAGGTTATAGAAGGACAACTAATACTGGTACCTTGAAGATATAAAGCAAGCGACTTAATAAATGCACTGACACAAATAACAAAACAAAAATCTCCATTAAGTCACATTCAAACAACCCAACAAAATTACTGAATACTATGCAAGGGCTAACATACAAAACATTTTCCAACGAATGTTAACACTAAATAAAACATGCATTATATTTATCTCCAAAAGGTCAGAATCCATCAGGATTAGTGATTCCATAACCATATCAATTAATCAGTCCCCCCCCTAAAAAGTTATATATTAATTAAGTCTACTAATTTAGCTCAAGTGATTTAAACATGTCTTCGACATGTTGGAAAGCAACAATTAAAACAAGTCTCTTGTTTTCATTCAAGATGACATTTCCCTAGCCCTAACCAGTTTAATGGCGAATTATCACAAGCCGACATAAGTTAAAAAACAACTTTTTATATTTCTATTCAAATGGTGGCACTTCAATGAATAGGCTAATGGCATGAATAATATAGCATTTTGTGTTCTGGATTTGTCAACGTGTAACAAACAGTTATAGATCAACTTTATTTAACCTACGCTCTGCACAGCATAAAGCATATGAAATGTGATGTTATAAAAATGGGCGACATGATTATAAATATATAGGCCTTTCCCTTTTGTCATAAAGTCTATGAAATGTGTATAAATGTTCTTTGTAACAGTAGCACTTCATGAACATTCTACCCTTTTCCGATGACACCCTCCAAAATAACAACAGGAGAATGGATGTCGAGCACTCCCTTCCATGCGAACGCAGATTCACAACATACCCGAATCTAACTAAAAAGGACCTTGGGAAAGGTTCCTCACACAAAACACTAGGGTCAGTTTTTAGGTATGAATCTACACAAAATCTAACAGATCAGGTCAGGTGTCACAAAGCAGATGTCGCAATACACGACAGTGGGAGGAGGTGGATTAGTCAAAGCTTGGACGTGCACCACAATCGCTCGTTGTCATTTTCCTGACGCACCTCTAATACACGTACCCCGACGTTCTAGGCAAAACGTAGCTGTGATACTACTTCATCTAAAGCCTAAGGGAAGGAGGGTTAGGGATAGGGGAGCGATTGCAGCATCAAGGAATCAGAACGACCACTGGGGGGGGGGGTGGATTTAGCTAGCTGCTAAGTCTTTCCTTTCTTTGCCCCTTTTTCAAATAAGGTGTTGTCAGCTCCAGCTTTGGATTGCTCCTGGCTCGGTAGGTGGGTTGGCGGTCCTAGTTGGAGTTCACAGGGTTCTGTATGCTGGGGTCCTGAGGTGCGGTGGCTGCCGGTGGAGGCGCCTCGTTACTGAAGAGCAGGGTCTTGAGGATCATCATGTAGAAGGGGCTGTAGACCTGCTTGTTGAAGTTGACCAGGCTTACGAAGGTGACCGCCAAGGAGGTGAGCTCTGGTTGGATCAGGGCCAGGCCTCCGGGCGTCGGGGGCGGATTCACGTGAGAGTTGGGCGTGGCGAGGAGCACCCGGAAGTACTGCTGGACCCTTCCCTCTGGAGAGGAACGGAGAAGAGGCACAGAACAAACAAAGTGATCAGAAAAACAGGCACGAGACAATTGTGAGCTATTCAAGCAATTCAATAAACTGGAGCAAAATTTCACACAATGTACAATTACACAGTCCATTCAGAAAGTATTCAGACCCCTTCATCCACATTTTGTTACGTTACAGCCTCATTCTAAAATTGATAACATTTGATATTAAATCCTCATCGATCTACAAACATACCCCATAATGACTGAGCGAAAAACCAGGTTTAGAAATGTGCAGGAACGACAGCAGGATCTGTTCATAGTAAATGGTTTCAAAAAATTAAGGAAAGAAACAGAAATACCTGATTTGAATAAGTATTCAGACCCTTTGCTATGAAACTTGAAATTGAGCACAGGTGCATCCTGTTTCCATTGATCATCCTTGAGATGTTTCTATAACTTGGAGTCCACCTGTGGTAAATTCAACTGATTGGACATGATTTGGAAAGGCACACACCTGTCTATATAAGGTCCACAGTTGACAGTGCATGTGTAACGGATGTGAAATGGCTAGCTAGTTAGCGGGTACGCGCTAATAGCGTTTCAATCAGTTACGTCACTTGCTCTGAAACCTAGAAGTAGTGTTGCCCCTTGCTCTGCAAGAGCCGTGGCCTTTGTGGAGCGATGGGTAACGATGCTTCGTGGGTGACTGTTGTTGATATGTGCAGAAGGTCCCTGGTTCGCGCCCGGGTATGGGCGACGTACTAAGTTATACTGTTACATTGATGCTGTTGACCCGGATCACTGGTTGCTGCGGAAAAGGAGGAGGTTGAAAGGGGGGTGAGTGTAACGGATGTGAAATGGCTAGCTAGTTAGCGGGTACGCGCTAATAGCGTTTCAATCAGTTACGTCACTTGCTCTGAAACCTAGAAGTAGTGTTGCCCCTTGCTCTGCAAGGGCTGCGGCTTTTGTGGAGCGATGGGTAACGATGCTTCGTGGGTGACTGTTGTTGATATGTGCAGAAGGTCCCTGGTTCGCGCCCGGGTATGGGCGAGGGGACGGTTTAAAGTTATACTGTTACACGTCAGAGCAAAAACCAAGCCATGAGGTCGAAGGAATTGACAGAAGAGCATCGAGACAGGATTGTGTCAAGGCACCGATCTGGGGAAGGGTACCAAAACATTTCCGCAGCATTGAAGGTCCCCAAGAACACAGTGGCCTCCATCATTCTTAAATGGAAGAAGTTTGGAACCACCAAGACTCTTCCTAGAGCTGGCTGCCCCAGCCAAACTGAGCAATCGGGGGAGAAGGGCCTTGGTCAGGGAGGTGACCAAGAACCCGATGTTCACTCTGACAGTGCTCCTCTGTGGAGATAGGAGAACCTTCCAGAAGGACAACCTTCTGTAGCACTCCACCAATCAGGCCTTTATGTTAGAGTGGCCAGACGGAAGCCACTCCTCAGTAAAAGGCACATAACAGCCCACTTGGAGTTTGCCAACTGGCACCTAAAGGACTCTCAGACCATGAGAAACAAGATTCTCTGGTCTGATGAAATCAAGATTGAACTCTTTGGCCTGAATGCCAAGCGTCACGTCAGGAGGAAACCTGGCACCATCCCTACGGTGAAGCATGGTGGTGGCAGCATCATGCTGTGGGGATGTTTTTCAGCAGCAGGGACTGTGAGACTAGTCAGGATAAGGGAAAGATGAATGGCGCAAAGTACAGAGAGATCCTTGATGAAAACCTGCTCCAGAATGTTCAGGACCTCAGACTGGGGTGAAGTCTCTGAATGACCTTGAGTGGCCCAGCCAGAGCTCGGACTTGAACCCAAACAAACCTCTCTAGAGACCTGAAAATAGCTGTGCAGCGACGCTCCCCATCCAACCTGACAGAGCTCATGAGGATCTGCAGAGAAGAATGGGATAAACTCCCCAAATACTGGTGTGCCAAGCTTGTAGTGTCATACCCAAGAAGACTCAAGGCTGTAATCGCTGCCAAAGGTGCTTCAGAGTACTGAGTAAAGGGTCTGAATACTTATGTAAATGTGATATTTCCGTTTTTTTATTTGTTATAAATTTACAAAATAAAAAMAATTATTAAACTGTTTTGTCATTTTGGGGTATAGTGTGTAGATTGATGAGCAAAAAAAAAMCGATTTAATCAATTTTAGAATAAGGCTGTAACGTAACAAAATGTGGAAAAAGTCAAGGGGTCTGAATACTTTCCGAATGCACTGGAGCTTGGCTGAGAACATTGCATTAAATATATCAAATTAAATAGTTAGTGAGCCATGTCAGGCCCTCAGGTGTCGTTTTGCTTACCCACAAGACTGCGGATAGGGTTGTTTTCCTGGGTGATGCTGGTGATCTGGCCCTTGAGTGTGACCTGGAGTTCTGGGGGCAAGGCTGGGTAGTTCCTCTCAGTCAGGGACTTGTTGAGCTCACAGCAGATCTGACCACTGACGTTCCCCAGAGCCTCTGACAGGTTAAAGTCCCTGCAGAGTGGAGGAAGTCAGTCTCAATTTTCAAATTGAAATGTATGTTTGTGTGTGTTATGTAGAACCTACGGCCTGTGCATGCCCTCCAGGAGCACGCTGGCCATCCTCTTGAGGCGCTCGGCCAGTGCGGGCAGCCCCGAGATGGGCCCTCCGATGGCACTGTAGACAATGAGCAGCACGGAGGCCACGGCCTTTAGCAGCTGGAGCCTCCGCTGGAGCTCCCGCAGACGCACCTCGTCTGTCATCAGGGTCTGAGTGTGTTAAACACACACACACACACAGAGACTCAAATGGCCTTCACATATAGGGACGAATCATCAACTTAAATGACATTTTTACTTAGTCTCCCATTGACATCAATGCATGACTAAATGAACATTTGACATTAGTGGAAGTTAGGATTCACCCCATGGAGACTAGATTTTAGAAAATGGTAATTTAATAGACCTGTGGTTGTAAGTTGGTTGAGAGAGATGGTACCTTCTTTCAGACACTTGTATTCATATGGAATTCACACACATTTAAAGACACACAAAGAAACCCTCTAGGTAATAGTCTATATGCAAATAAACACCACAAATTCATTAGACCAAGAAGTATAATACACAGAAACCAACCCCTGTCAACATCCTCATTACCTCTATTTACACACACATTTCCTCTGTGAACATTCAGCAACACCCTCGTCACTTGACAAACACACTGAATGTCACCTTTTCTTAATAACAAAAGTCAAGTAATCCAATGGCAATCATGATATGTCTTGAATAAGCAAATAATTATTTTGAAACCGTCTGTGTACTAAGACACTGACACACACTCCAACCCACCTCAGGCAGTGGGCTCTTGTGGTAGTCCCAGGTGAGGATGCGGATGAATCCACTGTTGAAGACCAGGAGGGGACTTGGCAGGGCTTTCCCCGCCTTCCCATGGCCGTTGGGCTGCTCCACGGTTGGCATGGAGAAAAGCACTTCCTCCAGAGAGGACTTGATCCACTCAGTGGTATGGTCCAACGCACCTGAGGAAGTTAGGACAGTAATTTGTATGGCATTTAATAGTGATTGACATCTTTCATTTAATGATGTAGAGAAATCACACCCACGCTTCACATGCTGTACATACCACAAATCAAACATTCCCTAATACCATAAAGCAGTACAGGCACCTAATTTAGGTCCCAGGAGCACACCACGTTCCAGGAGCACACCCTGTTCCAGGAGCACACCACGTTAAAAAATGAATGAATACTATGCTGACCTTTAGGCAGTCAACGGTCAAATGGATTTGTAAAGGAACAGGGAAATGATCCAAACGTCAGTCCATTGCCAATAAAATGTTCCTCATAAACAAAGGTTAATAACAACGCAGACTCACTGGGAGTCTTCTCCACGATGCTCTGGAACTTGGCCCGCTCATACTCCACTGACTGCCTCTGCAGATCGGGCCGCAGGCTCTGGATGGTAAAGTTCACCATGTCCATCTTCATCAGGTCCAGCACCCGGAAGATCTCCCTGCTCAATGTAATAACACTCTCAAAACGAATGCTTTGGATTTGGCTCCAGAAGAAACACCTAGTGACTTGCCTCAACATCTGTACTTCTAGCTTTGGAGTTTTAAAAGGATCAATTGAATTTACCAAAGGTGGACTTCAATTAAGTTAGAAACCTCTCAAGGATGATCAATGGAAACAGAATACATCTGAGCTCAATTTCGATTCTCATAGCAAAGGGTGTGAATACTTACCTAAATAAGGTATTTTTTTATATATTTATTTTCTGCTTTCGCTGCTTTCGCTTTGTCATTGTGGTATTGTGTCGATTGAATACATTTTATTTAATCCATTTTAGAATATGGATGTAAAGTAACAAAATGTGGAAAAAGTCAAGGGGTCTGAACACTTTCCAAATGCACGGTAGCTTTAGAGAGCCAAAAGGATCCAATGGATGCCGGCCATTTATGGGGATGGCTACAATTATCCAAATAAATATTCACAAGGGTTGGAAACAAAACTTTGCCCAAACGTACTTGAACATCGACACAACGTTGTCGGGGTTCTCGCAGAGCTTCTTGACCTCGTCGTCGCGGACCGGGGCGCACAGCTTGCCCATGATGGTGACGATGTAAGAGGCCAGGCCCTGTATGTCCACCGCTTCCTTGTCCGCCTGCTGGCGAATCAGAGCCATGTCCAGCACCTCCAGAATCTGAGTCCGCAGCCGATTGGCTCCCGGGCTCAGGAACGACAGCAGGATCTGTTCATAGTAAATGGTTTCAAAAAATTAAGGAAAGAAACAATATATAGCTAGAAGATATCAATCTTAAAAGCTATTAGCCCATTTTAAATACATCCTTCTTGAGTACATTCACAATACACAATTGGACAGGTGAAAGAACGGAATCCACTACATAACTGTTGCTTATGTCAGATTTGTGTCAGATCAGTGATTACTGCTCAGGGAGTTGGAAGACTTTGAAAACGTATAATTTCTAACAGGGTCATCTTCCTGAAAAGATAAGCTTTCCAACCATGGATTCATCAAGATTGATAGAGGGGAAAAGGGCCAAAGCTCACCTCTCTGATCTCCTCCAGCAGTTTGATGGCGTGCTCATACTCTGGTGGGTCATCATTCAGCTCAGACTCCAGGCTATCCCAGAAGGCCTTGTGAACTATATCTTTGACTTGCTTCTCCAAACTGAAAAKGAGAATTGAATATCATCAGTTGTCAATTGGCATTTGAGTAGCCCAAGTGATGGCCATGTTCACTGGGYGTSCATTTTGAGSTGGTAGGTACCTGTTCTGAGGTAGGTGGGGCTGCTCCACAYGGAAGTCACGGTTGACGATGATCTCGTGGGCCAGGGTCAGGTTGGACAGGTCCCGGGCAGAAGACATGACATCATCCAGTGTTATAGTTTTGGGCGGGCTGGCTGTAAATAGGGGGCATAGATTTTTTAAAATAAGAACAAAAACAGTGTTGAGAGTAACCATTTTGGCATTTGAAAGCTCAACCAAAGTGGGGAGAGGGTACACAGTGTTGCATTCCAATTCTCTATACTCCTCCAAAAGTGATGACAACACCAATCCAATGTTTTTAAATCAATGATGGGAAGTGTGCAAGTGCACACTTTCTGGAAAACGGTAGGAAATGGAAATGCAATTTTTAGAGTGACATTTTAACAAGCAGTCCTACTAGACAGGGAGGAAGGAGATCTACTCACAGGAGGGCGAGCTGTGCTTGCTGCTGGAGCAGTCACTGGTGAAGCTCTGGCGGGAGCAGTCAAAGTCGCTGGCAGACGTGATGCTGTTACAGCGGTCCGACGACGACTCGGCGTCGCTGCTGGCGTCCTCGCTGCCAGTGGTGGACATGGAGGTGGGCCGCTCGTCAGTCCCAGGCATGGCGGACTAGCGCTGCAGGCAGGCACAGCAGTCATGCATGCATGTATAAATGCAGCATTATTTAAGCCTACATGAGTACTGTAACATGTGGTTTGAATGCACTGGAATGTACCCACAAGTTTCTCTTATGGAAAAATAAGGGGCTTCTAAGTCTTGTGTAGTGGGGGTCAGGCAGTTGTAGCCAGAGCCTTGAGTTTGAGCTTACATTCATTATCTAGCTATGTAGCCTATAAAAGGCTCTGGACTAACCATTAGCTAGTTTAACCTAGCTTAACCTCCCTTTCCAAAGTCTGAGGTCCCCCAAGAAAAACAATTGCACTACCTTACTGAAGACACTACTCCGATCTTTCAACTGCCTCTTTTTGGTTTGGTGTGTTACCATTACCATGTGTGTGTGTGTGTGTGTTTTTTCCTGTGTTCCTGTTGCTAGGAGAGGCAGGGTGTAAAACACCACAGGACAGTATAACAGCTGTTAGGCCAGAGTGGCCATGGAAACAGGAGGGCCATCCACTTGTGCCCCAGTTAAGATAAAAGGATCAACACACACACAATTTCCAAAATGATTCAGACATTAGTTGACTTAAAAGATGGTGCTGATAAAAAAAGAGGGATATTATTACCATAGTTCAGCCTACTTCTGCAATAACAAAACAAAGGGACAGTGTTATGAATGGGATTAAATGCGTCTCCAGGGTAACATGATAACAGCGGGATGCTCAGCCAACCGTCCACAGATCCAGTTACACTTCACGGCTTAGTTGAACAGGGTAATCATTCTCGTGTACCGCACGTCGTCCAAGCAACATAAAGGCACCCTTCCAGCCATCCCGTCATTGAGATCAAGTAAACAACTTGGCCTACACTTTTTAGAACAATAAGTGTTGTTGAGGCAAAGCACTTGAATTTAGGCCAATAGTTTAAAAATGGACCTTAAAACATTCCAATTCACTATGTCGAACTACTAGGCCAACATGCCAAATACAGAAGACACAGAATCAGACGTGTGTTGCCCTGTTGGGCTATCTGGCAAAGAAAACACCAACAACTCCAGTCCAGAGAGCTAGGTGGTGCTTCCTTCTTATGGAGGAAGGCTGTGACTTTATAGTCTATGCCTGTGTGTAGTCTCAGTCATGACCTTCATCGTCATTCTCCTGTCAGACATGGCAAGGTCATAACCCATATCTCAACGGTCACAAGAGAAAGGGAACGTCTGAAGTTGTTTGATACAGTGCATCCGGAAAGCATTCAGACCCCTTCACTTTTTACACATTTTGTTCCGTTACAGACTTATTCTAAAATGGATTAAATTGTTTCCCCCCTCAATCTACACACAATACCCCATAATGACAAAGCAAAATCAAGTTGTAGAAACACCTCAAGGATGATCAATGGAAACAGGATGGACCGGATCTTCATTTCAAATCTGATAGCAAAGTGTCTGAATACTTATGTAAATAAAGTATGTTTTTTTATTTTTAATATATTTGCATTATTTTTTTTTAAACTGTTTTCTCTTTGTCATTATGGGGTACTGTGTGTAGATTGAGGGGGAAAAAATATTTATTTAATTTTAAAACAAGGCTGTAATGTAACAAAATGTGGAAAAGGTCAAGGGGTCTGAATACTTTCCGAATGCACTGTATTTGCTTTCTAGATCAGCCCATGTTTATTGTGATRCCTGAAGTGATGTGCCCAGTCCTACTAATGAAGGATAAATAGGCAGGTGATTCAGAGAGAATTCATAAAGCAAATGCAAGTCAAAGCATTTAAAAATTACTGCATCCCATTAGCTTGCTTAGACACAGAGGGATTGATAAGGCAACCCAGCACAAGGATCTACGCTGAACTTATCATTATAAAAACAAATCTTCCAAGGAACATGTGTGCGCCTAAATAGAAAAATGTTGGCGCACACAAAGACATTTAGGAGCACAATGGAAAATAGTTGAGGTAATAAAGCTAGAATAATTTATATTTCTAGGCACACTGGTGCTCCTAAATTTAAATTCCAGGTCGCACAGMAACATATTTAGGCGCATGTGTGAGTAAAATGGTTGCACTGTAGAGCCCTGAACCAGGAGGAAAAGGAACTGTACATAGGGTTACAGAGCAGGGATTGAGATGAAGGTCTGAAAGGCATTCGCCCATCGGCCAAGTCAGGAGTATTTTGAATGGCCGAAGATTATGATCAAGTATGATCATTTCAAGCTATTTTCCCCTAGACAGGAACCAGAGAAACTAGAAAGACCAGACAACTGGAATTCTTAGCATTTTGGTTGTTAACAGTAAAAATAATATCAAATGCCCATTGTGACAACCACAGAGCAGGCTCAACTTGCACGGCTGCTCAGGTCACTTGCACTGGGAAATACGGTAACCGTTAATGTCAATCCCTGCAGAGCAACTGACACTTCACCACCACTTGACACTGCACAGTGGATATAAATAGCCTAGGATATGTCTATTACTGTAGTTAGGCGAGTTAGTTCGATATGATCACATTACAATCACAAAGCGTCCTGTATCCACATGAAGACAAAATAGCTACCCTTGTGTGTGCAGTGCACAGACTATATCAGTGAACAACTGTGGGGAAAATAGCTTTCCATTACAACGCTGTCATTGGTTGATTCCCCATCGCTTTGTCTAAACAGACTGTTACCATGGTTATGCCATGGATTAGCAGTCTGACYGAAGTTGCCCTAAAAAAGACGCAGTAGGCTCTACAAGCCAGGATGTTGAATTAAATTATATTTACACTTACTTTACCAGTTGTACATGCTGTTGATCCTTTTGGAGTTAGGTGATGGAGATAGGGTATCCACAGGAAAGGGTTGTTTACCCAACTTTTTGCGGTGTCGGTAGTTTCTGTAACTTGTATTTTCAAAAATCAGCAGACAACTGGTAAAGTACAGTCGTGGCCAAAAGTTGAGAATGACACAAATATTAATTTTCACAAAGTCTGCTGCCTCAGTTTGTATGATGGCAATTTGAATATACTCCAGAATGTTATGAAGAGTGATCAGATGAATTGCAATTAATTGCAAAGTCCCCCGTTGCCATGCAAATGAACTGAATCCCCCCAAAAACATTTCCACTGCATTTCAGCCCTGCCACAAAAGGACCAGCTGACATGTCAGTGATTCTCTCGTTAACACAGGTGAGAGTGTTGACGAGGACAAGGCTGGAGATCACGCTGTCATGCTGATTGAGTTTGAATAACAGACTGGAAGCTTCAAAAGGAGGGTGGTGCTTGGAATCATTGTTCTTCCTCTGTCAATCATGGTTACCTGCAAGGAAGCATGTGCCGTCATCATTGCTTTGCAGAAACGGGCTTCACAAGCAAGGATATTGCTGCCAGTAAGATTGCACCTAAATCAACCATTTATCGGATCATCAAGAACTTCAAGGAGAGCGGTTCAATTGTTGTGAAGAAGGCTTCAGGGCACCCAAGAAAGTCCAGCAAGCGCCAGGACCGTCTCCTAAAGTTGATTCAGCTGCAGGATCGGGGCACCACCAGTACAGAGCTTGCTCAGGAATGGCAGCAGGCAGGTGTGAGTGCATCTGCACACACAGTGAGGCGAAGACTCACTCTCTCCAGGAAAAACATCAGGGACAGACTGATATTCTGCAAAGGTACAGGGATTGGACTGCTGTCATTTTCTCTGATGAATCCCCTTTCCGATTGTTTGGGGCATCCGGAAAAAAGCTTGCCGGAGAAGACAAGGTGAGCTCTACCATCAGTCCTGTGTCATGCCAACAGCAGAGCGTCCTGAGACCTCCCATGTGTGGGGTTGCTTCTCAGCCAAGGTAGTGGGATCACTCACAATTTTGCCTAAGAACACAGCCATGAATAAAGAATGGTACCAACACATCCTCCGAGAGCAACTTCTCCCAACCATCCAGGAACAGTTTGGTGACGAACAATGCTTTTTCCAGCATGATGGAGCACCTTGCCATAAGGCAAAAGTGATAACTAAGTGGCTCGGGGAACAAAACATCAATATTTTGGGTCCATGGCCAGGAAACTCCCCAGACCTTAATCCCATTTGTGGTCAATCCTCAAGAGGCGGGTGGACAAACAAAAACCCACAAATTCAGACAAACTCCAAGCATTGATTATGCAAGAATGGGCTGCCATCAGTCAGGATGTGGCCCAGAAGTTAATTGACAGCATGCCAGGGCGGATTGCAGAGGTCTTGAAAAAGAAGGGTCAACACTGCAAATATTGACTCTTTGCATCAACTTCATGTAATTGTCAATAAAAGCCTTTGACACTTATGAAATGCTTGTAATTATACTTCAATATTCCATAGTAACATCTGGCAAAAATATCTAAAGACACTGAAGCAGCATACTTTGTGGAAATTAATATTTGTGTCATTCTCAAAACTTTTGGACACGACTGTACAGTACCAGTCAAAACTTTGGACAAACCTACTCATTCCAGGGTATCTTTATTTTTACTATATTGTAGAATAATAGCGAAGACATCACAACTATGAAATAACACATATGGAATCATGTAGTAACCACAACAAGTGTTTGAACAATTCTAAAAAAAAATTTGGGGGGGGATTCTTCAAAGTAGCCACCCTTTGCCTTGACAGCTTTGCACACTCTTGGCATTCTCTCAAACAGCTTCATGAGGTAGTCACCTGGAATGCAATTCAATTAACAGGTGTGCCTTATTAAAAAGTTCATTTGTGGAATTTCTTTCCTTCTTAATGCGTTTGAGCCAATCAGTTGTGTTGAGACAAGGTAGGGTGGTATACAGAAGATAGGGCTTTTTGGTAAAAACCAAGTCCATTTTATGGCAAGAACAGCTCAAATAAGCAAGGAAAAATGACAGTCCATCATTACTATTAAGACATGAAGGTCAATCAATGAAAGAAAATGTGCAGTTGCAAAAACCATCCAGCGCTATGATGAAACTGACTCTCATGAGGATCGCCACAATAAAGGAAGACCCAGAGTTACCTCTACTGCAGAGGATAAGTTCATTAGAGTTACCAGCCTCAAATTGCAGCCCAAATAAATGCTTCTCAGAGTTCAAGTAACAGACACATCTCAACATCAACTGTTCAGAGGAGACTGTGTGAATCAGGCCTTCGTGGTTCAAACTAGAAGCACAAGCATTTCGCTACACTCACATTAACATCTGCTAACCATGTGTATGTGACAATAAAACATGTATTTGATTGAATTGCTGCAACAAAAAAACACTACTGAAGGACACCAATAAGAAGAGACTTGCTTGGGCCAAGAAACACGAGCAATGGATATTAGACCGGTGGAAATCTGTCCTTTGGTCTGATGAGTCCAAATTTGAGATCTTTGGTTACAACCGCTGTGTCTTTGTGAGACGCAGAGTAGGTGAACAGATCTCCGCATGTGTGGTTCCCACCGTGAAGCATGGAGGAGGAGAAGACGTGATGGTGTGGGGGTGCTTTGCTGGTGACACTGTCAGTGATTTATTTAGAATTCAAGGCACACTTAACCAGCATGGCTACCACAGCATTCTGCAGCAATAGGCCATCCTATCTGGTTTGCGCTTAGTGGGACTATCATTTGTTTTTCAACAGGACAATGACCCAACACCCCTCCAGGCTGTGTAAGGGCTATTTGACCAAGAAGGAGAGTGATGGAGTGCTGCATCAGATGACTTGGCCTCCACAATCACCCAACCTCAACCCAATTGAGATGGTTTGGGATGAGTTGGACCGCAGAGTGAAGGAAAAGCAGCCAACAAGTGGACAGCATATGTTGGAACTCCTTCAAGACTGTTGGAAAAGCATTCCAGGTGAAACTGGTTGAGAGAATGCCAAGCGTGTGCAAAGCTGTCATCAAGGCAAAGGGTGGCTACTTTGAAGAATCTAAAATACAACATGTTTTTACTTGTTTAACACTTTTGGTTACTACATGATACCATGTGTTATTTCATCGTGTGTCTTCACTATTAAAAATAAAGAAACCCCCTTGAATGAGTAGGTGTCCAAACTTTTGAATGATACTGTACATTCAAATTAAGTATATTCAAACGTTTGAGGGAATGTTCACAAAAAGTGAGCCTGCATGTTAGAGACGGATTCATTCACTCTCGGATTCGTAGAGGCTATCCGTCGCTCAGCCCTACAAGGCTGGTTACAGCAAAGGGCATCCTCAGTTAAACTGCAATACACTGTACGAGCTGCATGCACAAAACAATATATCCACACACGCGTCACTGATAAGTACACGTGATCCTGCAGCACCAAAACAAGAGAGCTGGACAAGACTGAGAAGAGAGCTGCTTGTGCCAAAAGAAACGCAAGACAATAACTATGTCGCTGAAGTGGTTTTAATTGATTGCAAAGCATGTTGATCCTYGCATCTAGTTACACAGGGAGACTTGTACTGAAGCTACCAACTCCAATTAAAATGTCGCTACAAGCAATAGTTGTTATTGTTACGGATGAAGTTACAAGCGCGATCGTGCAAGCGTAGCAGGCTAACGACGTTAGATTAATCTGACAAGGAGCTAAATGGCCTTTTAACAGCTAGAAGATATACATTGTTATTCATTTATTTGTAAACAACAATGCTAACGCTAAATCACCCATTTCTAATGGGTTCAAGTTTGTAACTAACGTTACGATTACATACATCCAGCTCAATCACACCAACAAGGATAAACATGACCCAAACAATACATTGGTAACTAGCAACATCATAGTATAGGTGACTGTTGACAAGCTCAAAGGGTTTCGCTATCTAGCTAAGTTCCCAACTAGCATGTGCTAATGCTAACAAAAATATACGTCGAAATATAGCTATGTTTTACCTTTTTCACGTCTCCGCCGTGGGAGACTAGGTTATACACCAGAAGAGTGGTTTGTAAAGGAGGTTGAGTCTAGTTAGCTGACGGCACTTTAGTATTTTTAAAGGTCCAAGACCACAGCTGGCTTGCTGTTCGATTTGGGCTAAACCGTTCAGTAGCGGTGGGGGGTACTTTGTTGGGCAACGTTAATACAAACCTAAACCGTATATACAAACAGCAATTTATGGATAGATAGCTATCATTATATAACGAATACATGTTTCATTCATCTCAATATATGGTATTATCCCCGGATTTAGCTCACTGAAAGAAAATATCCACTTCGATATATGACACGTCCATTGTTTACAGTACAAGTACCTCCCTTTCCTTCTCGATGAATGGTAGGCTCTGCTTCACATGGGACTTCTTTGTTTACGGATGTGATGTTTGTGAAAGATTAAATACATTTTTACAAAACATTCAACAATACATGATGACACATACATTGTTTTTTATATTTAGTATCCAGTACATGACATATCGAACGTGTTATCTGGGATCCTTGGGGCGTCCCTACCCCTAAAACCCTATCCAAAGATTTATAACTAACCCCTAAGCATTTTACATTACAACTTCAATAGGGGAGGGGTTAGGGACGTCCCAGGGACCCTGTTTAACCGTGTGGAAAATTACTCTCACAACTTTACTTGTCACCTCCCCTTTTCAAGGATACTCAAAGCCACAGTAAGGACACAACCAGTTGATTTATTTTTTACATTTGACCTTTATTTAACTAGGCAAGTCAGTTAAGAACAAATTATTATTTATAATTGCGGCCTACCCCGGCCGATCCCGGATAACACTGGGCCAATTGTGCACCACCCTATGGGACTCCCAATCACGGCCGGATGTGATACAGCCTGGAGTCAAACCAGGAACTGTAGGAACACCTCTTGCACTGAGATGCAGTGCCTTAGACCGCTGCGCCACTCGTCTGTGCTGTGCAGTAAGGTTGTATGGTTTCTTTTGTTTTGTGCTGGTAGGTAAACAATGCAAAAACATATACATGCAAAAGGATTGCTCCGTTTAACCAGCAGAAAAACTACAATGGCCCAATCTCCTATATGGGCATTGGTGAATGAGGGCATATTCTGAACTGATCAACCAGGTGGAAATGATGTGGCTCCTGTGAGGCTGTCAACATTAATTTTGTAAACTTGATTTTCAAATCTACTAAATACTTATTTTTTATTTATTTATTGTATTTACCCTATTTATTGCAAGTATTTTTTTCTCACATCCATTCCAATTCTAACAATAGAGAACAGTATCATCATGTTAATGGTCAGCATTTTACATGACATGATGTATGTAGACAGCATTTTACATGACATGATGTATGTAGACAGCATTTTACATGACATGATGTATGTGGACAGCATTTTACATTACATGATGTATGTGGACGCATTTTACATGACATGATGTATGTGGACGCATTTTACATTACATGATGTATGTGGACGCATTTTACATGACATGATGTATGTGGACGCATTTTACATTACATGATGTATGTGGACAGCATTTTACATTACATGATGTTGTGGACAAGCATTTTAACATTACATGATGTATGTGGAACAGAATTTTACATTACATGATGTATGTGGACAGCATTTTACATGACATGAGGAAATGTATGTGGACGCATTTTACATTACATGATGTATGTGGACAGCATTTTACATGACATTATGTATGTGGAGCATTTTCATGACATTATGTATGTGGACAGCAATTTTACATGACATGTTGTATGTGGACAGCATTTTACATTACATATGTATGTGGACAGCATTTTTACATTACATGATGTAGTGGACAGCATTTTATACATTAATGTATGTGGACAGCATTTTACATTTACATGAGTATGTGGACAGCATTTTACAATTTACATTATGTATGTGGACAGCATTTTAATACATGATGTATGTGGACAGCATTTTACATTACATGATGTATGTGGACAGCATTTTACATGACATTATGTATGTGGACAGATTTTACATGACATGTTGTATGTGGACAGCATTTTACATTACATGTTGTATGTGGACAGCATTTTACATTACATGATGTATGTGGACAGCATTTTAAACATGACATTATGTATGGTGGACAGCATTTTACATAACAGGTTGTCTGTGGACAGCATTTTTACATTACATTATGTATGTGGACAGCATTTTACATTACATGATGTATGTGGACAGCATTTTACATTACATGATGTATGTGGACAGCATTTTACATTTCATTATGTATGTGGACAACATTTTACATTACATTATGTATGTGGACTCATTTTACATTACATGATGTATGTGGGTAGCATTTTACATTACATGAGCATGTTGAGAGCTTGGTGTCCACATTGGTGTCCACATCACCAACGAACTATCATTGTCCAAACACCAAGACAGTCGTGAAGAGGGCACGACAATGCCTTTTCCCCCTCAAGAGACTGAAAACATTTGGCATGGGTCTTCAGATCAGCTGCACCATCGAGAGCATCCTGAACGGTTGCATCACCTCCTGGTAAGGCAACTGATCGGCCTCCGACCATAAGGCACTACAGAGGGTAGTGCGTACGGCCCAGTACATCACTGGGGCCAAGCTTCCTGCCATCCAGGACCTCTATACCAGGCGTGTCAGAGGAAGGCCCTAAAAATTGCCAAAGACTCCAGCCACCCTAGTCATAGACTGTTCTCTTTGCTACCGCATGGCAAGCGGTAAGTCTAGGTCCAAAAGGCTTCTTAACAGCTTCTACCCCCAAGCCATAAGACTCCTGAACAGCTAATTAAATGGCTACCTGTACTATTTGACCCCACCCCCCACCCCATTTTTACGCTGCTGCTACTCTCTGTTTATTATCTATGCATAGTCACTACCTCTACCTACATGTACATATTACCTCAATTACCTCTACTAACCTGTGCCCCCACACATTGACTCTGTACCGGGAACCCCTGTATATAGGCTCTTTTCTGTTATTTTATTGTTGCTCTTTAATTATTTGTTATTTTTCTATTTTCTTATCTTTTTCTTAGTATTTTTTTAATGTTAACATTTTTTACTTCAGTTTATGTTAGTAAATACTTTCTTAACACTTCTTTTTCTTAACTGCATTGTTGGTTAAGGGCTTGTAATTAAGCATTTCACTGTAAGGTCTACACCTGTTGTATTCGGCGCATGTGACAAATACAATTTGATTTGATTTGAATTTACATTACATTACATTATTTGCTGACAAGTTATATTTTTCCAAACACTATTTGCTCAGAAACACCTTCAGCATTGTTTCATGGTAATACCACATTCTTTGTGCAAGAGGGTTAACAATACAAGAACACTATGGTAACAGAGTTCCTCTTTTCCATCCATCACTCTCAAACCCTGTTCAGTGCAATTTACCATTGCTCTTGTATTGTCAGTTTATTACCCTGAAACAATAACAGAATTACTGKAATCAGCAGATATCTGGGCAAATAATGATTTAAATGTGAGTAACTATAACTTGTTACCTTTGCTGTCATGACAAGACATTAGTGTGATAGACATTTACATGATATTTCACATTTGTAATCACAGTATATTCTGTCCAAACAATGAAACAACTATGCAAACAGTGTGCAAAAACAGAACATTCAACAGTCAGGTTTGGTCGCGCGAAGGTTGAACAGCAAGGCACTGGAGTGATGAACTGCCCTTGCTGTCTCTGCCTGGCCGGCTCCCCTSTCTCCACTGGGATTCTCTTCCTCTGACCCTATTACGGGGGCTGAGTCACTGGCTTGCTTGAGCTCTCCCATCCTTCCTGTGCTCTTCRTGGGCTATACTTGGCCTTGTCTCGGGGTAGTAAGTTAGTGGTCTGTTGTTATCCCTATGTTGGTGTGGGGGTTGTGTTTTGGCAAATTGGGTGGGGTTGGCCCTGTCCAGGGGTAACTTTGGAAAGGGCCCAGTGTCTTCAGAAAGTATTCATACCCCTTGACTTATATATTTTTTAAATACAAAAATAGTGTTACAGCTTAAGTTCAAAATGGATTAAATATATTTTTTCCCTCAATCTACAAAAAATACCCTATAATGACAAATATATTATTTTTGAATTGAAAATTAAATACATAAATATCTAATTTACATAAGTATTCACATCCCTGAGTCAATACTTTGTAGAAGCAMCTTTGGCAGCGATATATAGCTGTGTGTGACTTTCTGGGTAGGTCTCTAAAGCAATGTTCACATTGGCGGTTTGAAGTGTCCCAAATCCTATTTGCATATCCGATTTGAATCTGTTTTTTTCCCCGCAGTCTGAACAGCCTTCGTAGCTGGTTTCAAGTCAGATATCTGAGCAGCTAACCGATCGCTGCAGCTGTACATAGTCCATCTGTAAATAGCCCACCCAATCTACCTACCTCATCCCCATATTGTTTTTATTTACTTTCTGCTCTTTTGCACACCAGCATCTCTGCTTGCACATCCTCATCTGCTCATTTATCACTCCAGTGTTAATCTGCTAAATTGTAATTACTTCGCTACTATGGCCTATTTATTGCCTACCTCCTCATGCCATTTGCACACACTGTATAYAGACTTTCTTTTTTTCTATTGTGTTATTGACTGTATGCTTGTTTATTCCATRTGTAACTCTGTGTTGTTGTTTGTGTCGCACTGCTTTGCTTTATCTTGGCCARGTCRCAGTTGTAAATGAGAACTTGTTCTCAACTAGCTTACCTGGTTAAATAAAGGTGAAATATATATATATATAAAAAATAAAAATAAAAGATACAAATCGAATTCCTGGCCATGTGACTTGTGATTTACATGCCCTCAAGTGCTTTTTAGACTGTTATTTGGCATATCTTGTTGCTTGCTAGCTACTCAGTTGACAGTTTGACAAGTTGGATCATCTTATCCTTTGAGGCTTTAAAAGTGTTCTTACACTATGATTTTAAACATTCAAATCAACTGGGAAACGTCCATGGCAGGCATTGTTGTCACTTTAGCTTGCTATGCAACTTCTGAGTGAAAGGAAGCACCACCACCAATCAGCCTACACTACTGCACTCACACACACACCCGTCATTACTATGACAACTAGCATAGCCTTATCAGCAAATGACTGCTGTCTGAACACACACAGATCTGATTTGGTCACTTGTAACTTGCTGTTTGGACAGTCAGTATTCCAAAACAGATTAGAGCATTTAGGCCTGCGTTGTGAACAAGGTTTAAGAGCTTTCCACACCTGGATTGTGCAACATTTGCCGTTTATTCTTTTAAAAATTCTTCAAGCTCTGTCAAATTGGTTGTTGATTATTGCTACAACCATTTCCAGGGCTTGCCATAGATTTTCAAGTAGATTTAAGTCAAAACTGTAACTCGGTCACTCAGGAACATTCACTGTCTTCTTGGTAAGCAACTCCAATGGATATAGATTTGGTCTTGTGTTTCCCGACCCTGGTCCTCGAGTACCCCCAACAGTACACATTTTTATTGTAACCCTGGACAAGCACACCTGATTCAACTAGTCAACTAATCATCAAGCCCTCAATGACTTGAATGAGGTGTGTTTGTCCAGGGATCCAACGAAAATGTGTACTGCTGGGGGTACTTGAGAACCAGGGTTAGGAAACACCTGGTCGTGCTGCTGATCCAGCTTCTGCTGTTTGCCTGCGGCTATGGAACCCTGAGCTGTGCACTGGATGGACTACCTTGTCGTGCTGCTGATCCACTTTCTGCTGTTCTGTCTGCGGCTATGGAACCCTGACCCATTCACCGGTTGTGCTACATTGTCCTGGACATCTATAACCACTATAATTATTATTTGACCCTACTGGTCGCCTATAAATGTTTGAATATCTAGAAGAACGATCTGGCCTTAATGCCAATGTACTCTTATAATCTCCACCCGCCACAACCAAAGCCAGGTTCCTCTCTAGGTTTCTTCCTAGGTTCCAGCCTTTCTAGGGAGTTTTTCCTAGCCAGCGTGCTTCTATATTGCTTGCTCTTTGGGGTTTTAGGCTCAGTTTCTTTATAAGCACTTTGTGACAACTGCAGATGTAAAAAGGGCATTATAATGCATTGTATTGATTGACCTTCACAGGTTGGCGCTTATGGGTCATTTTACATGGAAATGTCCCACTACAAATTAGTCCACTTAGCCCCAAAACCATTTATTTAGATTATTAAAACTTTTGTATACTTTATTTCTTCGAATGTAATCACATGAGCGACAGGCGTGCTCAAGTCCAAAATACCCTTGTTGAACTTTAAAGTTCTTTCGCCAGGTGAAGTACCTCATGTATTCTTCTCATTCTGGTCGACAAAGAGAAGCTTCTTTGCCAGCTCCTCTGTAGAGGGGAAATCATCCACATGGATGAAAGAGTCCCTTGGGATAAATGCTCGTAGTTGTCCCTGGATGGACCTAGACCAACGGGCACTGCTCCCAACTTCATAGCGTTGAACTTTCTCTGTAGCATAGTCTTTGTAGATGGAGTTTTCAAATGCCAGATAGAATTTACAGCTGGACAGCGTCTTTGAGTAGTCTTCGTTTTCTAGGTATCTACTAAAATGTCTCCCATAGCCTCTCACTTTGACATGCCTACTGAGCTCGTTGAACACCTGTACCCTCTTGTAGTTTGGGTTCCAGTTGCTCACTACCCAGCAGACTAATTTGTCCTTCTTGGGCAGCTCAAAGATTTTATCCTCACTGGTTACCTCGACAAGCGACCCATATGGAACCTTGATATCGAATCCAGTCGATAACTCGCAGTCAAATTGAACAAGTAGTCAACACCAGGGATCCTGTTTGTGTTAGCCGGTGATTCTCCATTCCACCACACCCATTTCTGGAACCATGGACGTTGCTCTTGGGCATGTTCTTCAGGTCTCCATGGATGTCTCTATGGTGGAATATGACACCGTGTGCCTTGCTGTAAAGGTTTTTATCCACTGTTAGGTGACAGCCTTTGATGTTAAAGTAGGCACAAGAGTCTATGTCAAAGCGTGACCAAATGGCCACATCCAAATCAAAATGATAGTGTCTGTGTCTCCGTCATCATCGGCCTGAATGGCTGTCTGGGCATGGTGTGTTTTTTGCCCTGTGTGGTTCCCTGCATACTTACTTGAGGGCAAGGAGAACAACCAGCCTTCCCCTCGTGGGATGCCTGGTCAGTAGGGCATGAAAAAAACTTGATCAGGTTTTGTAGTAAATGAAGAATATTCCCCGAAGCATGCCATAAAAAACAGCCAATCAGAACAGGCCGTAGAACCCCTGAGAACCCGGAGTGGACATACCTTGACCCTTTGAAAGAGAAAAGAGACCAATCAAACCCCTCTAGAATATCAACAACCACTAGAAAGTATTTATGGATGTGAAATACATTATAATAATGGTAGTGACTGGTTATAGCTGAAAAAGTAGTTAGATAGAAAGATTGATTGAATGTATTATATAGCCGCAGCATGTGAAAGTTGGGTTGGTGTCTCTATAAAGTTTTTAAAATGTCACATTTGAAATGTCTTCCATTGTGTTCTTATAGATAGTTGGCATAAAATCAAGGAAGCTTTATGCATGCTAATTCATATTGTTAAGGTTAAAATTGTAAAGGTTATAGACAGTTTGAAGTTAGGATAGCCTGATGTAGCATCTAGAATTTAAATGTCTTACCATTGAAGTTTATGGCCATTTTATGCATTGCGTTTTATGCAAATATGGCTGTAGTACAAAAAGTATAAATAGTATCAAAAATATTTTCTCAAGTAACCTGCTGACAGGGAATCTGCATATTCCAAAGATGAGTTAGTGTTGATAGCTCAAGCGGTTTAACACTAGGAGAGCCAAAAGCGTCATGTTGACTCAAAACAGAAACTTTTTAATGTCCCCCCCGTCCTTAACTTTTCCTAATAAGTCTATATAACACACTGTCGTTGTCAGAATCTTAATGTGACAAAAATAATTTGTGTTATCAATTAAAGCAGTTTTAAGAGGACGTCATTTTTTCCCCTGCCCCTCAAACTGCAGGTCATTCCTTGGCAGTCAGCATGCGCAGCTGATGATGGCCCCACTCCCCTCTCTGAGCTTGGGGTGCCAGATGCCCATCATTACGCACACCTGTTACCATCGTTACGCACATCAGCGCTACCTTATTGATTGCCTCCCCTATCTGTCAATTCCTAAGTTTCTTCACCATGTTGCATTAATGTTGTTTTGTTCCCCGTCCAGACGTTGATCTTGGTTTTTTTTTCATGTCCGTTTATCCATACATCTTCACTCCCTGTACTTGCTTCTCGTCTCCAGCGTCTGTCCTCACACTAAACTATGTATATCAAAACTAGTTTCCCACATATAATAATATGGTTATCCTAAAGACAAGATTCAATTGACAATAGTCTGATGGGTAGAATATAATCAATTGTTAAATTGTAAATGAAGAATCTAATGAACAGCTGCAGCTTGGAATTGACACAGAGGCAGGTAAACGGTGTGCCAAAAAGTTCCTTTTTCAAATTCTCCAACAAATTACAAGCAGGTAAGATGTTTTGATGTCTAATAGTATCAGAAAGAGCAGATTAGGCGTTCCAAATCACTTATCCTTGCACACAACTCTTAAAAATGACCTTTTGAGATACTATATACGTATTTGAGATATAACTTTTTAGCAAAATTAAAGGGAAAGAGGGATACCTAGAACAGAATGACTCAACCAAAATGTGCCTTCTGCATTTTAGCCAACAACTCTGAATAACAGTGATCCCATCCATGCTCTCCCATGAACTCAACACTCAAAGTACAGTAATATATATAAATAGAAAATATGCCATTCTGTTATTTTGAAATGCTTTCTCTTAAATTCATGATGCTCCTTAAGACCTGTCCTTAACAAATTAATTATCTTTGTGACAGTGTTTATTTGAAATCAATTAACACTTGAATTGTGGGGTTTTAGTGTTTTTTCATTTGTTCATATAGCCTGCAGCTACAAACAAATTAACATGCTATTGTGTCTTTTCATATACATTTTCTTTCATATTTTATGTTACCTAAGACCTCCATAAACACAATAAAATGATAGGATATATTAAATGTATTCATTAGACTGTTATAATGTTGACTTTCAAATGAAGGCCGAAGGGGGTCCAAGGAGGCCAGGATTTCTAGCGTTAAGCGCTAGAGCTGGTGACATATTAATTTCAGCAAGCACGTTAACTATCTTATATGACATTACACCAGGGAACTGTAAAGGCCGGGGTGTAGTGGATGAAAGGAGTCAAACGCAGGACAGAGAGTTCAGAGTAGCGTTCCAAATTTAATTCCCACACGGGTGAAAACACGACGCTACTCCAAAAGTAATGCTCCACCACAAACAAAGTGAGAAACACGAAAATCACAAACCAACGTACACGTACCCTGACACACAAGAATGTCAAACTGTACACACAACAATCCGCACACCCAGCAGGCCGGGGTGCTGGTAATAAAGCCCACAAATCACCCTAACCACAAACAGGTGTCACTACTCAACAAAAGGGAGGGGAGGAAAGTCAGTAGCAGCTAGTAGGCCGGTGACGACGACCGCCGAGCGCCACCGAACAGGAAGGGAAGCAACCTTCGGTGGGAGTCGTTACAGGACAAAGAATGTAAAATGCATCACTAGTGATCCGTCTGAATGTTCCAGAAGAGTATTTTCCAGTTTAATAATTTTTTATAACATCATCCCTCCTTTTGAAAAAGTACACTTGTGCAACCCTGTGAATACGCCAAGTGCACTTTCAGCAATATGTCTCAGACAATAACAAACAATCCCTTGGACAAGCCAACTATTCAACCATGTTATCACATAAAACTCATATCAATCCTACCAATCATTAACTAGGACTCATGCCTCATTAACTACCTGTTCCTTAGCCTTGTCACAAAATATCTCTGGTCACTTATTATACTATGTCATAATATGGCAAAGTCATCTTATATACATAACCAGTCAAAACATTGTCATTATTCTATTATATGAATAGTTCCTCCTGCGAGCCAAGTTATCAAACTTACCTTGGTATCCACAATGCCAGGAGAAGATAAAGTATGGTATCACACTGTCTACGTATACCATCCAGGTGTAGAGATCATGGAGTGACTGAGTGACGCCTCAAAACGCCTTGTGCCAAGCTACTCTCGGAGACGACAGGTTAGGTAAAAAGGTGTGGCTGATATTTATGTTTTCTCTTCACCTGGTTGTCTAATGGGTCAGGAAGTTTATCAAAGTATGAGTGTACTTTTATCATAGTTATTTAGACCTAACTGCACATTCAAAAAGTGAACTTGGAGCATAGTTTATAGTAGTTTTCTAATACTTTTTTATTATCGTTGAAAGCTGTCAGAGACACTGTATATAATACAAGAGGGAGCAATTCAATTGTTGGATTTGCATCAACACCATTAACAGGTTATTTTACCTGACAAATCAACAGTTTTGTGCCAGCATCAATACGACTTTAAATTCTTTGGTCTTGTACTGTACCTTTCATGTAGTGTGTGTTATTCTKCTATTATTTGTTGTACTGTAAGTTATTACCCCTGTTGTATTCCAAGTTCATTGTTTTGAGTTGTATATCATTTCTATGCCAGTTGTATGGACATATCGAAGTAACTTTCTAGTTCACTTTCCATTTGAAAAACAACCTATGCAAATTTTACATTGGATTGTGAACCTGCCCAAAGCTAGACACACCATCAACTCCATGGTCATACCCCTGTGGTTAAAACTGGTTTGATGAGATCTTAACCTGATATAACAAGAAGAAGAAAAGTATTTTATTATTTTTATTCCCAAGTGACCTTACCTGTTTCAATTTGTCTGACTCATCCATGGTTATGCCCACTAAGATAACCTGATTTTAGAAGATCAAAAATACAAAACATTACATGATAAGAATTAAGTATTTTAAATAACTTTGGATTTTTAAAAATGTAATTGTGAGATTATGTGTAACAAAAGAGCATTCCCACTGAGCACACTGGTTAAATCAACATTGTTTCCACGTCATTTCAATGATGTTGTTTTAACGTGGAATAGATGTTGAATTGACGTCTGTGCTCAGTGGGTTAGTCTCTTATTCTCTAAACTAGTTCCACCAAGTATGTTATAAAACCAACACTGAAACTGAACATAACAAGAACAACACCTCTACTGTAATTTACTACATTTGATAACCCAATATTTAATATAATTAGTCTATCACCATAATGAAATTAGTCATTTTCTCTACCTTAAAAAAAGCTCTTCGAGTGACAATGAGTGAGTGTTGAGGGAATGTGTGTTGGACAGTCAAGCAGTAGGTTGATAAGCAGTAGGTCGATAAGCAGTAGGTCGATAAGCAGTAGGTCGATAAGCAGTAGGTCGATAAGCAGTAGGTCAACAAATGTTTCCCACATTTTTGGTAACATTCTACTTCTGGTTTAGTCTAGCAGAAACAATGTAAGTTTGTGGGCTAGACTAGTCTAGCAATGCTGCTACAGGAACTAGGTAGATGTGGTCAAGTGAATCATGACTCATCACTGAAAGCAAAATGATTTGTGGACCTGTATTCAATTGCATTTCAAATGAATGAACAGGTACACTTTACTTTTCAACTAAAGCTTTTCAAAATAAAACATTCAATATCAAAGAATTATTAAATAATTAATCTGCCAGCCTTTTATACAACAAATGCCAAGCCTATAGGAATCCTGTGTGAAGTTTTCATTGTCTTGTGGTTGTGGCCCTTCTTCCTGTCAGAATGTATCTGTCTGCATTCAGTATCTGTCTGTGGTCTGATGTGTTGCAATTTGTTCTCACAGAACAAAAAAGCTCATGGGGGCGAGGCTCATAGCCAGATTGAGATATTCTTTAGCCTATAGCTGTGGTCTTGACCTTGACAATGATCTACAGTGAATTCTGAAAGTATTCAGACCCCTTGACTTTTTCCAAAAWWTTTTAACGTTACCGCCTTATTCTAAAATTGATTAAATTGTTTGTTTACAAAAATATAAATGCTACATGTAAAGTGTTGGTCACATGTTTTATGAGCTGAAATAAAAGATCCCAAAAAGTTTGMTGATGTCAACGTTGTGAACAGAGTGCCCCATGGTGGAGGTGAGGTTATGTTATGGGCAGGCATAAGCTACAGACAACACAGTTGCATTTTATCAATGGCAATTTTAATACACAGAGGTACCGGCACGAGATCCTGAGGCCCATTGTTGTGCCATTCACCCCCCCCCCATCAGCTCATGTTTCAGCATGATAATGCATGGCATCATGTTGCAACGATCTGTACACAATTCCTGGAAGCTGAAAATGTCTCGGTTCTTCCWTGGCCTGCATACTCAGACATGTCACCCTTTGAGCATGTTTGAGATGCTCTGGATCGACGTGTTCCAGTTCTCGCCAATATCCAGCAACTTCGCGAAGCCATTGAAGGAGTGGGACGACATTCCACAGGCAACAATCAACAGCCTGATCAACTCTATGCGAAGTAGATGTGTCGTGCTACGTGAGGCAAATGGTGGTCACACCAGACACTGACTAGTTGCCTGATCCACGCCCCTACCGTTTTTTTTTTAAAGGTATCTGTATTCCCAGTCATATGAAATCCATAGATTAGGGTCTTTTTTCAAATTGACTGATTTCCTTATATTCACTGTAACTCAGTAAAATGTATATGTTTTTACAAGCATTCTACAATACTCAATGCACATTAATTCCAGACCTTGGTTTTTAATAATCAGACAGTATTCCGTACATGACATATCTTGAAGGTCTTACAACTATTTTCATTGGCCGTCATTGTAAATAAGAATTTGTTCTTAACTGACTTGCCTAGTTAAATGAAGGTTTATTAAAAAAAAACATTACGTGATGTTAATGTGGGTAACATTTTACATTATTAGGTAACAAGTCATATTACACGTTCCCCCCTCTTTTCTCTGTCGTGTATTGTATGGTTTGTGTGCACCCCAGAAAGAGTGGCTGTTGCATGTGCAACAGCTACTAGGGCTCCTAATATTCTAAAGGGTTGTTTCATTTCAAGAAAGAGTGTCTTGTCCATCCCTTCAATATTTTAAGTAGAAATTGTGCACCAGTATTGCATTTTAAAACCCTGTTATATTAAATGAAGTGCCCTTTAATATAGACCACATGGAGAATTCAATAACAGATTTTTTTATATAAATAAAGACTTAAAGTGCTAAAATKTAGCATTTTGACATGTCCCTCCGTGCACTCAGATTTCTAGGGAGATTTAAACCCTCTTAACCCCAACATTTCTCCAAGTTTTCCCCATCATTTTAAAGCCTTAGTTATTTTGTTGCATTGCATCTGAAGAGTTACATTTGTGATTAGTGATTCATTTATCCCTAATTTTAAGCTCTACCTTGTTACGTGAACTGAACACTCGTTTTAATATGGTGAAAAACTATTCCTGATTAAATATTTTTCTTAAAAGAAGCTTTGAACATTATTAGTCAAATCATCGTGTAAAAGTAGGTGAACTGGTTCTGCTCTTCTTGGAAATTTTCTAGTGTTTTGTGGTGAAAAGAAAAAACATGCTCAGTTTTATACCGTTACACTTCTCAAATGGTACCAAATTGGTGGAACGAAACTAAACTATTCCACCCCTGGTTGTCCAGCATACAATACTCTTCACACAGCCACATTGTCAACCACAACAAATGGGTCACTTAGCCCCAAAACCATTTATTTAGATTATGGAAAGTTTTGTATCCTTTATTTCTTCTAATGAATCACATGAGCGACAGGCGTGCTCAAGTCCAAAATACCTTGTTGAACTTTAAAGTTCCTTCGCCAGGTGAAGTACCTCATGTATTCTTCCTCGTTCTGGCCGAGAAAGAGAAGCTTCTTTGCCAGCTCCTCTGTAGAGGAGAAATCATCCACATGGATGAAAAGTCCCTTGGGATAAATTGCTCGTAGTTGTCCCTGGATGGACCTAGAACAACGGGCACTGCTCCCAACTTCATAGCGTTGAACAGCTTCTCTGTAGCATAGTCTTTGTAGATGGAGTTTTCAAATGCCAGGTAGAATTTACAGCTGGAACATGTCTTTGAGTAGTCTTCGTTTTCTAGGTATCTACTAAAATGTCTCCCATAGGCCTCTACTTTGACATGCCTACTGAGCTCGTTGAAACCTGTAACCTCCTTTGTAGTTTGGGTTCCAGTTGCTCACTATCCAGCAGACTAATTTGTCCTTCTGGTCAGCTCAAAGATTTTATCCTCACTGGTTACCTCAAAAGTGACCCATATGGAACACTTGATATCAGAATCCAGTCGATAACTCGCAGTCAAATTGAACAAGTAGTCACACCAGGAATCCTGTTTGTGTTAGCCGGTGATTCTCCATTCCACCACACCCATTTCTGGAACCATGGACGTTGCTCTTGGGGCATGTTCTTCAGGTCTCCATGGATGTCTCTATGGTGGAAATTGACACCGTGTGCCTTGCTGTAAAGGTTTTTATCCACTGTTAGGTGACAGCCTTTGATGTTAAAGTAGGCACAAGAGTCTATGTCAAAGGCGTGACCAAATGGCCACATCCAGATCAAAATGATAGTGTCTGTGTCTCCGTCATCATCGGCCTGAATGGCTGTCTGGGCATGGTGTGTTTTTTGCCCTGTGTGGTTCCCTGCCATACTTACTTAGGGGCAAGGAGAACAACCAGCCTTCCACTCGTGGGATGCCTGGTCAGTAGGGCATGAAAGGAACTTGATCTGGGTTTGTAGTAAATGAAGAATATTCCCACGAAGCATGCCATAAAAAAACAGCCAATCAGAACAGGCCGTAGAACCCCCTGAGAAGCCGGAGTGGACATACCTTGACCCTTTGAAAGAGAAAAGAGACCAATCAAAACCATGGATGTGAAATACATTATAATAATGGTAGTGACTGGTTATAGCTGAAAAAGTAGTTAGATAGAAAGATTGATTGAATGTATTATATAGCCGCAGCATGTGAAAGTTGGGTTGGTCTCTCATAAAGTTTTTAAAATGTCACATTTGAAATGTCTTCCATTGTGTTTCTTATAGATAGGTTGGCATTAAATCAAGGAAGTTTTATGCATGCTAATTCATATTGTTAAGGTTAAAATTGTAAAGGTTTAGACAGTTTGAAGTTAGGATAGCCTGATGTAGCATCTAGAATTTAAATGTCTTACCAGATGCCCATCATTACGCACACCTATTACCATCGTTACGCACATCAGCGCTACCTTATTGATTGCCTCCCCTATATCTGTCACTTCCTCAGTTTCTTCACCATGTCTACATTAATGTTGTTTTGTTCCCCGTCCAGACGTTGATCTTGTTTTTTTTTCATGTCCGTTTATCCATTACATCTTCACTCCCTGTACTTGCTTCTCGCCTCCCAGCGTCTGTCCTCACACTAAACTATGTATATCAAAACTAGTTTCCCACAATATAATAATATGGTTATCCTAAAGACAAGATTCAATTGACAATAGTCTGATGGGTGAGAATATGATCAATTGTTAAATTGTAAATGAAGAATCTAATGAACAGCTGCAGCTTGGAATTGACACAGGGCAGGTAAACGGTGTGCCAAAAAGTTACTTTTTTTAAATTCTCCAACAAATTACAAGCAGGTAAGACGTTTTGATGTCTATATAGTATCAGAAAGAGCAGATTATGCCGTTCCAAATCACTTATCCTTGCCACACAACTCTTAAAAATGACCTTTTGAGATACTATATATTTGAGATATACTTTTTAGCAAAATTAAAGGGAAAGAGGGATACCTAGAACAGAATGACTCAACCAAAATGTGCCTTCTGCATTTTAGCCAACAACTCTGAATAACAGTGATCCCATCCATGCCTCTCCACATGAACTCAACACTCAAAGTACAGTAATATATATAAATAGAAAATATGCCATTCTGTTCTTTTGAAATGCTTTCTCTTAAATTCATGATGCTCTCTTAAGACCTGTCCTTAACAAATTAATATCTCTTGTGACAGTGTTTATTTGAAATCAATTAACACTTGAATTGTGGGGTTTTAGTGTTTTTTCATTTGTTCATATAGCCTGCAGCTACAAACAATGAACATGCTATTTTGTTCTTTCATATACATTTTCTTTCATATTCTAATGTTACCTAAGACCTCCATAAACACAATAAAATGATAGGATATATTAAATGTATTCATTAGACTGTTTATATGTTGACTTTCAAAGGAAGGCCGAAGGGGGGTCCAAGGAGGCCAGGATTTTCTAGCGTCAAGCGCTAGAGCTGGTGACATATTAATTTCAGCAAGCAGGTTAACTATCTTATATGACATTACACCAGGGAACAAAGAATGTAAAATGCATCACTAGTGATCCGTCTGGAATGTTCCAGAAGAGTATTTTCCAGTTTAATAATTTTTTATAACATCACTCCTCCTTTTGAACAAAGTACACTTGTGCAACCCTGTGAATACGCCAAGTGCACTTTCAGCAATATGTCTCAGACAATAACCAACAATCCCTTGGACAAGCCCAACCTATTCAACCATGTTATCACATAAAACTCATATCAAATCCTATCAATCATTAACTAGGACTCATGCCTCATTAACTACCTATTCCTTAGCCTTGTCACAAAAAATATCTCTGGTCACTTATTATACTATATCATAATATGGCAAAGTCATCTTATATACATAACCAGTCAAAACATTGTCATTACTTCTATTATAATGAATAGTTCCTCCTGCGAGCCAAGTTATCAAACTTACCTTGGTATCCACAATGCCAGGAGAAGATAAAGTATTGTATCACACTGTCTACGTATACCATCCAGGTGTAGAGATCAGTGAGTGACTGAGTGACGCCTCAAAACGCCTTGTGCCAAGCTACTCTCGGAGACGACAGGTTAGGTAAAAAGGTGTGGCTGATATTTATGTTTTCTCTTCACCTGGTTGTCTAATGCGGTCAGGAAGTTTATCAAAGTATGAGTGTACTTTTATCATAGTTATTTAGACCTAACTGCACATTCAAAAAGTGAACTTGGAGCATAGTTTATTCTCTCTAATGATTTGTAATAATTTTTATTATCGTTGAAAGCTGTCAGAGACACTGTATATAATACAAGAGGGAGCAATTCAATTGTTGGATTTGCATCAACATCATCAACAGGTTATTTACCTGACAAATAGAGCCATCAACAGTTTTGTGTCAGCATCAATACGACTTTAAATTCTTTGGTCTTGTACAGTACCTTTCATGTAGTGTGTGTTATTCTTCTATTATTTGTTGTACTGTAAGTTATTACCCCTGTTGTATTACCCCTGTTGTTATTACCCCTGTTATTACCTCTGTCTTTTCGAGAAAGAGAAGCTTCTTTTCAGCTCCTCTGTAGAGGGATCATCCACATGGATGAAGAAGTCCCTTGGGATAAATTGCTCGTAGTTGTCCCTGGATGGACCTAGAACAACGGGCACTGCTCCCAACTTCATAGCGTTGAACAGCTTCTCTGTAGCATAGTCTTTGTAGATGGAGTTTTCAAATGCCAGGTAGAATTTACAGCTGGACAATGTCTTTTAGTCTTCGTTTTCTAGGTATCTACTAAAATGTCTCCCATAGGCCTCTACTTTGACATGCCTACTGAGCTCGTTGAACACCTGTACCCTCTTGTAGTTTGGGTTCCAGTTGCTCACTACCCAGCAGACTAATTTGTCCTTCTTGGGCAGCTCAAAGATTTTATCCTCACTTGTACCTCGACAAGCGACAAATATGGAACCTTGATATCAGAATCCAGTCCATAACTCGCAGTCAAATTGAACAAGTAGTCAACACCAGGATCCTGTTTTTGGTTAGCCGGTGATTCTCCATTCCACCAGACCCATTTCTGGGACACTGGCGTTGCTCTTGGGGCATGTTCTTCAGGTCTCCATGGATGTCTCTATGGTGGAATATGACACCGTGTGCCTTGCTGTAAAGGTTTTATCCACTGTTAGGTGACAGCCTTTGATGTTAAAGTAGGCACAAGAGTCTATGTCAAATGGGTGATCAAGTGGCCAAATCAAAATGATATTCATCCTGAATGGTTGGCTGGGCATGGTGTGTTTGGTTCACAATCTGGTTCCTTGCCCTACGTACTTGAGTGTAAGGAGGACAGCGAGCCTTTCCCGCATGGGATGCCTGGTTGATAGGGCATGAAAGGAACTTGATCTGGGGTTTGTAGTACATGAAGGATAAGCCCAGTAAGAATGTCATCATCAGAACAGGCCGTAGAACACCCTGGGAAGCCGGAGTGGACATACCTTGACCCTTTGAAAGAGAAAAGAGACCAATCAAAACCACTCTAGAATATCAACAATAGCCATCTTATAAAATGACAATACACCATGGAATCCAGGGAACAAAATACACAAGGAATGCAAAATGCATCACTAGTGAAACATACCAACATTCAGTGCTGTTGATTAATTCAGCATTCATGTTGACCATGTTTCAACCTCATTCCACAGAAGGTCGAGTGTCTGTAGGTTTTCGCTCCTCCCTTGTACTTCATTGATTAATWAAGGTCACTAATTAGTAAGGAATTCCCCTCACCTGGTTGTCTCGGTCTTAATTGAAAGGAAAAACCAAAAACCCGCAGACACTTGGCCCTCCGTGGAATGAGTTTGACACCCCTGATGTGGACTCTCTGGTTGTCCTATATGATGACGTACACTACAACCCTCAAACGCAACTCTGGACCTTGAAGCCAGTTCCACTGCACTCTTTCATTGTTCCCTTCTATTCAGGGACTGATTTAGACCTGGGACACCAGGTGGGTGCAATTACTTATCAAGTAGAACAGAAAAGCAGCAGGCTCTGGACTTCGCAGGGTAAGAGTTGAATACCCCAGCACAGCAAACCATGTGCACAATACGTAGAGCTACGTAAACAGTACATTGTACATTTGTAGATTGGCCTGAGGGCATTGTTGGGAGTAACTGTGTGTGATAAGTCTGGATTGTTCCAGTTTCTGGTTACATTTTTTGTAAATACTTATAACATTGTCTGTGTATATATTTTCAAATAAATGAAAGGCAATACTTTTCATTCCCCCCCATCTTTTTGAATAAAGTCCACTTGTGTTATCCTGTGAATACGGCAAGTATAGGTTCAGCAATATCTCATACAAGGAACAACAAGGTCTTAGACAATACAAAACCACGTTATCACATCAAATCTATATCAAGCATTACTCCTACGGGGACTAAAGAGAGTCCATCGGGACAGCTCGCAAGAACTGCCTGAACAAACAGGACACAAAAAAACAAACTGTTACATGGAGCAAGTGTCAACCCCGAGCTGCTGCTGCTGCTGCTTCTTCAAGGTTTGTTGGCAGACTACACTCAAAAGGTGCATTGTCTCCACCTACTGTACAGGGTGGTGAGAGAAAAAAATCTAACCTGAGCTGAGGAAAAGTACAGCACTTTTTTTATTTGACCTTTATTTAACCAGGTAGGCCAGTTGAGAACAAGTTCTCATTTACAACTGCGACCTGGCTAAGATAAAGCAAAGCAGTGCGACAAAAACAACAACACAGAGTTACACATAAACGTACAGTCAATAACAATAAAAGAGAAGAAAAATTGAAAAATCTATGTACAGTGTGTGCAAATGTAGAAGAGTAGGGAGGTARGCAATAAATAAGCACTAGAGGTGAAAATAATTAGAATTCAGCATTAATACTGGAGTGATAGATGTGCAGATGATGATGTGCAAGTAGAGATACTGGGGTGCAAAAGAGCAAGAGGTTAAGTAATAATATGGGGATGAGGTAGTCGGGTGTGCTATTTACAGATTGGCTGTGTACAGGTACAGTGATCGGTAAGCTGCTCAGACAGCTGATGCTTAAAGTTAGAGAGGGAGATATAAGACTCCAGCTTTAGAGATTTTTGCAATTCGTTCCAGTCATTGGCAGCAGAGAACTGGAAGGAAAAGCGGCCAAASGAAGTATTGGATTTGGGGGTGACCAGTGCAATATACCTGCTGGGGCGCGTACTACGGGTGGGTGTTGCTATGGTGACCAGTGAGCTGAGATAAGGCGGGGCTTTACCTAAGACTGATAGATGACCTGGAGCCAGTGGGTTTGGCGACGGATATGTAGTGAGGGCCAGCCAATGAGAGCATACAGGTCGCAGTGGTGGGTAGTATATGGGGCTTTGGTGACAAAACGAATGGCACTGTGATAGCAAACTGGATGTAGTCTGAGTAGAGTGTTGGGGGCTATTTTGTAAATGACATCACCGAAGTCAAGGATCGGTAGGATAGTCAGTTTTACTAAGGTATGTTTGGCGACATGAGTGAAGGAGGCTTTGTTGCGAAATAGGAAGCCGATTCTAGATTTAATTTTGGATTGAAGATGCTTAATGTGAGTCTGTAAGGAGAGTTTACAGTCTAACCAGACACCTAGGTATTTGTAGTCGTCCACATATTCTAGGTCCGAACCGTCCAGAGTAGTGATGCTAGTCGGGCAGGAGGGTACGGGCAGCAATCGGTTGAAGAGCATGCACTTAGTTTTACTAGCATTTAAAAGCAGTTGGAGGCCACGGAAGGAGTGTTGTATGGCATTGAAGCTCGTCTGGAGGTTGGTTAACACAGTGTCCAAAGAAGGGCCAGATGTATACAGAATGACGTCGTCTGCGTAGATGCGGATCAGAGAATCACCAGCAACAAGAGTGACATCATTGATATATATACAGAGAAAAGAGTCGGCCCGAGAACTGAACCCTGTGGCACCCCCATAGAGACTGCCAGAGGTCCGGACAACAGGCGCTCCGATTTGACACACTGAACTCTATCTGAGAAGTAGTTGGTGAACCAGGCGAGGTAGTCATTTGAGAAGCCAAGGCTATTGAGTCTGCCGATAAGAATGCTATGATTGACAGAGTCGGAAGCCTTGGCCAGGTCGATGAAGACGGCTGCACAGTACTGTCTTTTATTGATGGCGGTTATGATATCGTTTAGGACCTTGAGCGTGGCTGAGGTGCACTCATGACCAGCTCGGAAACCAGATTGCATAGTGGAGAATGTACGGTGGGATTCGAAATGGTTGGTGATCTGTTTTATTAACTTGGCTTTCGAAGATTTTAGAATGACAGGGCAGGATGGATATAGGTCTATAACAGTTTGAGTCTACAGTGTCTCCCCCTTTGAAGAGGGGGATGACCGCGGCAGCTTTCCAATCTTTGGGGATCTCAGACGATATGAAAGAGAGGTTGAATAGGCTAGTAATAGGGGTGGCAACAATTCCGGCGGATAATTTTAGAAAGAGAGGGTCCAGATTGTCTAGCCCAGCTGATTTGAAGGGATCCAGATTTTGCAGTTCTTTCAGAACATCAGCTGTCTGGATTTGGGTGAAGGAGAAGCAGGGGGTTTTGGGCAAGTTGCTTCAGGGGGTGCTGAGATGTTGGCCAGGGTAGGGGTAGCCAGTTGGAAAGCGTGGCCAGCCGTGGAAAAATGCTTATTGAAATGATCGATTATCGTAGATTTATCGGTGGTGACAGTGTTTCCTATCCTCAGGGCAGTGGGCAGCTGGGAGGAGGTGCTCTTATTCTCCATGGACTTTACAGTGTCCCAAAACTTTTTGGAATTAGTGCTACAAGAAGCAAATTTCTGTTTGAAAAAGATAGCCTTAGCTTTCCTAACTGACTGAGTATATTGGTTTATGAAAAGTTGCATATCAAGGGGGCTATTCAATGCTAATGCAGAACGCCACAGGATGTTTTTGTGCTGGTCAATGGCAGTCAAGTCTGGGGTGAACCAAGGGCTATATCTGTTCTTAGTTCTACATTTTTTGAACGGGGCATGCTCATTTAAGATGGAGAGGAAAGCACTTTTGAAGAGCAACCAGGCATCCTCTACTGACGGGATGAGGTCAATATCCTTCCAGGATACGCGGGCCAGGTCGATTAGAAAGGCCTGCTCGCTGAGGTGTTTTAGGGAGCGTTTGACAGTGATGAGGGGTGGTCGTTTGACCGCGGACCCAGTGCGCACGCAGGCAGTGATCGCTGAGATCCTGGTTGAAGACAGCAGAGGTGTATTTAGAGTGCAGATTGGTCAGGATGATATCTAAGAGGGTGCCCATGGTTGCGGATTTATGGTTGTACCTGGTAGGTTCCTTGATGATTTGTGTGAGATTGAGGGCATCTAGTTTAGATTGTAGGATGGCCGGGGTGTTAAGCATGTCCCAGTTTAGGTCACCTAACAGTACGAACTCTGAAGATAGATGGGGGGCGATCAATTCACATATGGTGTCCAGGGCACAACTGGGGGCCTAGGGGGGTCTATAACAACTTCTACTTTTGCTTCTAAACGCCACCCGTAATGATTAACCAATGAGAATGTACATTTAATTAGCTGAACTTTACTTTGTTAATTAGACCAGGTAATACTGTGGAAAACATTATTTAAGTTAATCACATTTATTAGTTTAAATGACCATATTTAGTAAAGTACACGTTAGTTTAAAAGACAGAGCAGCATCAAATAGAACATGATTAGAGTTTCTACTTATAGTAATTAGGGAGGCTGAATGCATGGGTGAGCAGCAGGCCAATTATCTAACTCACCACACCTGGCTGCAACCTGAGCAATCAACTTGGTAGCAAACCATTAAGGTCAGGCACACCTAAAATGGTGGAGGCCCCTCTGTCTGCGCTATAGCCTAACTACGGCAAGTAAAAAGGGTCAAGGGGTCCGAGGACCTAGGTTGACAGAAGTGAGGGAGAGGCTGGAAGCTGTTGATCAACAAACAATCAAACTGTTCTCGTTGTGGCGGTGGTTCGGCACTGGGTCAAAGATGGTAGATAGTGATGGAGACGAAAGTGAAGCAAGCATGGAGCATAGTGGTACAAATACATTTAGGAGTAAGAAAGAGAAATGAAGAGGGAGATAAAGGGAGTAATGGTTTGAAGGGGAGAGAAAGGTCTATGGAGGCAGAGAGGAGGCAGAAAAGGATGTTTGAGGAGAGCAACATAGCTTCCAACGCTAGCAGCAGTTCAGAGGTAGAGAGTGCCGAGGAAGGGCAAGATAAGTCGAGGGGAGCATGGAGGTGAGGAGGCGCATTAAAGTGATTCTGAAGTTTAGGGAGGAAGGGGAAGTTGGGGCAATGAGTCCGATAAGGTTGACTGCTGTGATAAAAGAGTTGATTGGGGAAGTTGTCCATGCTAAAGTGTTAAGAGACGGGAGCTTGTTGGTGTTCTGTAAGGACATGGCACAGAGGGGAAAAGTATAATGTATGATGGCCGAGGGGCCAGAATTGATGTAGCCACAGGGAAAGAGTCTGCCTAGTGTGATGGCGGGAATCTGTGAGTGGGAGGAGTTGACAGTAGGGAGTGATCTATACCCCATAGTATGCACAGTAGGCCAGAGGGAGGAGGAGGTGTCAGTGGATGGAGTAGGCAGGTGGGTGTTTGGAAGGGCAAGGTGGGCTCAGTTTCAGGAGCTGAGTGAACAGGTGATGGCTCAGGTGGATATGAGAGGAAGTGGATAGTATGAATAACTGGGTGAGAAGTGTTAGTGGGGGCAGCTACTGAGGCTATACCAAAGAGTTCAGGGAGGAGGAAATCAGTGCCATGGTGGACGGAGGATTGTGGGGCAATGGTGAGGAGTTGGAACAGGGCATTTAGAGTACTGAAAAGGACTCATAACTTCCAACATCTGATTCAGTATAAGCAGGCCCTGGTGAGGAGAACTATCCGTCATGTTGGCGTCGGTTCTGTGACACCATTGGAAGGGCGACACCCGTGGGAGAAGTGTGGGAGATGATTAAGAGGATGAGTGAGTGGGATTATCCAGTATGGACGAGTGGGAAGGATGTGGCAGTAACAGATGAGAAGGCAAAGATGATGGCCAAAGTATTTGTCGAAGTGCATAGCTCTGCAAATTTGTCAGAGGAGAGGGAGAGAGAACGAGAGAAGAGCATCCTGGAGTGCTGGATAGGAGGGAGGATGTAAATGATGCGTTGAATGCACCATTTACCATGGCAGAGGTGAAAAGGGCAATAGATAAGGCAATATATAAGGCTGGGTTAACTTCACCTGGGAAAGATGAGGTGTGCTATGCTATGTTGGCCCATCTTTGTGATGAGGCACTGGATAAGGTGTCGGTGTTATACAACAGAGTGTGGGAGGAGGGGAAACTACCAGGCAGCTGGAAGGAGGCAGTAGTGTAAACAAGCCAGGGAAGGACACAATGAGGTCAACAAGCTATCGGCCAATAGCTTTAACATCACATGTATGTAAGATTACGAAGAGGCTAACTTTCTTCCTGGAGAGCAGGGGGCTAGTATCGCCACATCAGAGWGGGTTCAGGAAGGGTAGGGGAACTATGGACYCAGTGCTCCTCTTAGAAGCAGAGGTCAGGAAGGCTCAGGTGAACAAGGAGACAGTTGTAGCTGTCTTTGTTTGATGTGGAGAAGGCGTATGATATGATTTGGAAGGAGGGGTTGTTAATCAAGCTTGATATTATGGGGGTAGGAGGAAGAACGTACAACTGGATAAAATATTTCCTGTTTGGATGGTTTRTCCAGGTGAGGGTGGGGAAGTCTCTCAGGCAGCTACMTGGTGGATAACGGTACACCACAGGGGAGCGTGATTGGTCCTCTGTTGTTCTCAATCATGATCAATTATGTTTACTCTCAGGTAAGGACAGATATTGGGAGGTTGTTATTTGCAGATGATGGGGCCTTATGGAAGAAATGTGCCATACATAGTCAGGAAGGTACAGGAAGCAATTGATGAGGTAGAGTGATGGCATTAATGTGGGGATTCAGGTTCTCTGTAGAGAACTCGGTGTTCTTTACCAGGAGGAAGGTGGGAGATGAGGTATGCTTGAGGTTATATTAGGAGATGTCACGCCCTGACCTTAGATATCTCTGTTTTCTGTATATTTTGGTTAGGTCAGGGTGTGACTAGGGTGGGTACTCACATTTTTTGTATGTCTAGGGTTTTTGTATGTCCAGGGTTTTTGTAGGTCTAGGGGTTTTTGTATGTCTATGTTGGCCTGATATGGTTCCCAATCAGAGACAGCTGTTTATCGTTGTCTCTGATTGGAGATCATATTTAGGCAGCCCTTTTTTCCCACTTTCTGGTGTGGGATCTTGTCTATGTTTAGTTGCCTGTCTGCACTTGCTATAGCTTCACGTTTCGTCCGTTGATTTTGTTGTTTTTGTTAAGTGTTTCATTCATTAAAAGAGAATGTATGCATACCACGCTGCGCCTTGGTCTCACTCATACGACGATCGTGACAGGAGAAACTTGGAGAGAGTGGTGGAAATGTGTAAGAAGGTGCTAAATGTGATGCGCTGTCTGACGGGGAAGGAGTGGGGGCTGGGCGTTCCTCATTGAGGACCATGCATGTTGTGTTGATCCGATCTGTAATAGACTATGGCAGTGTAGCGTATGGTTCAGCAGGCCGGACCTCATTGCAAAGGCTATATCGTACAGGGGCAAGGACTCAGAATATGTAGTGGGGTGTTTCGGACCTCCCCAGTGTCTGAACTACAGGTGGAGCTGGGGGGGATATGCCATTGCAGATTAGGAGACAGCAGCTGGCAATTAATTATTGGATCAACTTACAGGGACATGGTGTCTCATCCTGCGAAAGGGATTTTACAGGCATGCTGGGAACATGAGTGAAGACAGAACACAAGCTTTGGGTGGGTGGGCAATACCCAGGCGAAGGAGATGGGACTGTATGGAAGGGAGTTTATCCCAACGGTAGCTATTCCTGTAAATTCACCATGGCTACTCCCGCCTCCAGTAGTTGATCTAGAAGTGTTGGGGAGACTACAGAAAGACATTATGTTTAAGAGACGTCTGGATACTGTGTTTCAGGATTTTGTAGCCATTTACACAGATGGTTCAAAAGATCCAAGGACAGGACGTACTGGGTCAGCATTTGTAGTGCAGGAATGTGGGGTGGCAGTCAGGAMAYGTAKTACAGATCATCTGGCTGTATATACGGCRGAGCTGATGGCCATACTGTTGGTCTTGCAGTGGGTGGAGGAAGTCAAGCCAGACAGAGTAGTTATTTGCTCTGATTCATGTGCAGAGTTGATGAATCTCGAGTCCTTTAGCTCACGTAGCAGACAAGACCTGCTTTATGAGGTGCTACAAACCCATTGCAGGATTAGACAAATTAGTATACAGATAAGATTTACTTGGGTCCCAGCCCATGTGGAGGGCAACGAGGCAGTTGGCTAAACAAGCACTTAGTAGTGGGGATGTTGAGGTTGTAGTTTCAATGAGCAAGGCAGAGGCAAAAAGCCTGATATGGACAGTGATGGTGCAGAGATGGCAGGAGCAGTGGAATCGAGATACTAAGGGCAGGCAATTATTTAAAGTACAAAGGAGTCGGGGAGGCCGGCAGGAAGGGATCAAAGAGAGGAGGCTATTTTTACAAGATTAAGGGTGGGACACAGCCAGTTGAAAAAGACCTTAAATATGATGGGAAAGCTTCCAACAGGAAAGTGTGATTATTGCCAGGAAACAGAGACCGTGGAGCATATATTGCTACACAGTGGGCAATATCAAAGGGAAAGAGAGAGGCTGAGCTCTAGTATGAGGGAGAAGGGGATACAGGAAATTAGTTTAAAGAGTATATTGAGTAGAACGTCATTATATATAAACTCAAATATTTTATATTTTTTTAAGAGCAACATGGCTGGCAGGTAGGATTTAGTTTCTCCCGGTCTCTGGCCCACACTCCAGTACAGTAGGTGTCGGTAATGCACCATAATGATGGATGCCGACCGCCAATAAACCACACTGAAGAAGTAAAATGGTGGATAACTATGCATGGCAATGAACTAGTGCACTTTTTCCAAATCACACTGTATAGCATTTTAGATTATAATATTAAAATATAATAGACCAGGCTAAGGCTGCACTATTAGATGCCCAAGTTATCAAACTTACCTTGGTATCCACAATGCCAGGCAGGAGAAGATGAAGAATTGTATCACACGGTCTCCATATACCATCCATGTGTAGAGATCAGTGAGTGACTGAGTGAAATGCCTTATCAAAATCCCTAATACCTACCTTTCAGAGAGGGGACCGGGTCAGGTGAAAAGACATGTCTGCATTTTATGTTGTCTAATAACCTGGGGTGTGTTCAGTTCGCCTCAACAGTTGCTACGTTGCGTGATGGTTTGTAATGTATGACACATTTTCCCAAAATGGTGCGCACCGTTCTTTAACAACCATTGAAGTACGTTTGGTACCGTTTGGTGGTTGTGGCGAGGTGTGGCGTGATCAATTCGGGTGTGAAATGGAAGTGAATAAGGGAGAATTATCGGAGGTGGCATGTGCAATGAARTTCTCGGAGTTTGCACCGATGGTCAGGATAAAGATTAGTCTGACGGTAGGAGTGCCATTTTTTGAGAAAGTGGACCCCTGCCTTTTTGCTGATCCATATGTGGTTTCAGGGTGGGTGAAAACAAAGTTGGGTGCAGTGGAATCGGTGAAGGTAACCCGAAGTGGTCTTGTGATAATTGTTTGTTTCTGCCGGTCAGAGGGAGCGGGCGCTTCACGCTAATAGGGACGAGAGCTGTGACTTGTTTTGCTCTCAAGAAAAGGGCACCATTGAAAGGAGTGACTACTGGGGTAGCAGTAAATGTGAAAGTGGACCAGCTGAAGGGAAAGATTCCCGGTGTTTGTGATGCTTGTCGTTTGGTGTGATGCAAACATGGTGGTGTGAATGGTAAAACAGAAGAGTCATTGTCTGTTCTTTTGAGTTTTGATGTTAAGTATTTGCCTGACAAAGTGATGTTAGGAAATTTCAATTATCCCGTACGAGCTTTGGTGCCGAATCCATTACGTTGTTACATGTGTCAAGCTTATGGGCATGTGGCAGCAGTGCATAGGTGTGAGGTTCCTAGGTGTGAGAAGTATGCAGAAGGACATAAAACAAAGTAATGTGTTGTATTGGGGAAAGAAGTGGTCTGTGCTAATTGTATGGGTGCCTATGGGGCTGGGGATCAGAAGTGTCTGATGAGAGGCAGGTTGAGGTTACCAGGGTTAGAGTAGTGTTGAGGAAGATGGGTCAAGGGGGGGGGGGGGGGGCATTCTGAGAGGATTTGTGTGAGTAGTAGATCTGTGCCATCACAGAGGGATAGGTCATTGAGTAATATATGCTTCAGTAAGACTGGCTTTTTAGCGCTCATCGATGGAGCGTAAGTCACAGAAAAAAGAGGTTGTGGTGACAGCTACAGAGAGGTATTTAGGTGTACGAGATTTGACCAGTTACAGGGTGTTTTGAGTGGTGGTGTCCCATCCTCCCAGGCCATTGGCCTGAGGTAGGACTAGATAGGTTTGAATAAGGTGGTGGGTTTTTAATGTGTAGGGTTAGATGGCAGGGTTTGTTTTTTAAATGTATTTTTCCCCTTTAACCACTCAAAGTATAAGGGATTTATACCCTTGTCTAGTTGGTGGCGGTAATGCAACATTTATGAGGTTTAACCGCCGTTAAACCTCATCGAAGAAGAAGCTACGTCACATCCTTTGTCACGATGGCGGGTGATTTAACTCCGAGGTTTAGACGTTTGAACAGTCAAACACGGAGCCTTCGTGAAAATGTTCAACCAGGTGAGAAATTGACATGAAAATCCTTAGGTTATAAACCGTAACAAGCTTTCAATTTAGCTAGCTACATGTCATGTTTTATGGCTTATGGCAACAAACCTTATATTTTACACAACTGAGTATACTGAAGTTAAACAACCATACTAGAGACTTGTTATTAATATTGGAGTGAAGGGTAACGTTAGCTAACTAAATAGATTCAGGAAGGTGACGTCATCACACACGGCGTGGCGACATCCCACAAAAATTAACAACCCCCCTCAAAAATCTGACCTGACAGGAGCCAACAGCTGTCTTGGCAGATTTTAACTCTATGATGTTGTTTTATTTATTTTGCAKGCAGTCGCCATACTGTTGATGAAATATGTCTGAGTCTACTACCTGACTATTTCATCACATAGGATTCTCTGGGCACTTCCACGCTACACAGCTGTGGCACAACATCATCCAGGCACTGTAGACAGGTGGAGGTGCGACGACGGCGGCGCCTCCTGCGTGTCCACCCAGAATGTTTAACGGGCTCGGATGCTGTAGACGCTGTGCTCAGCTACCTGATGCAGAACGTCTTCTTCTGTGCCAGCGAGGTGTCACGTCTCAAGGCCGCCAGGCTCTGCCAGGCGCTCATGGAGGCCAAGGTGTTTGAGGCGGTGGGGACCAAGCTGTTCCGCCAGGACAAGGAGGCCACTTTTCGAGGACACGGGCTGCAGCCTCTACCGTTTCCAGGACTGCAGCTCGCTGCCCGGCTCAGCCAGGAAGGCTGGGAAGGATGGGGACACAGAGAACATGGCCCCCGAGGACTTAGTGGGGAAGAGGAAGAAAGGCTCTAGGTTTGTCTGAGTCACAAACATGCACACACATTCTTTCTTTTTCTTTCTCACACGGTTTTACTATACCTCACTACATCATCACTGCTCTCTCTCTGCAGACTTGAGTGAGCTGAGGACCATCTCCAACCCCCTGGCGCTGGGCCCCTCAGACCGGAGGGTAGAGAGGCTGCTGAAGTCCATCAACCTGCAGCCCTCCCTCCCTAAGGCCATTACCAAAGTCCCCACCACCATCTTCCTTTCAAAGACAGGTGAGATGACAAAGCCTGGCTGTCTCCACCTGGCCATGTTGGAAATTACTATATTGGAAAAGTTAATGTACTTTTTATTTTTTCCTCTTTCTTTTCCATTCTTTGTATCCCTCTTTCCCCCCTCCCTTTGTCTCGTCCTCCCTTTTTCTCCCTTATTTTTTTATTTCCCACTCTTGCTTGTCATTCTACCCACCTCTCTCCTCCCTCTCTCCCTTCTCCTCTGTCCTCAGTGGTGGAGGAGGTGTGGAAGCAGCAGACGGTGGAGCTACCCGTGCTGGACTGCATCCTGGCGACTCCGACCCGGGGGGCCCAGCCCCACCCCCAGGCTGCCGCCCTGCAGCTGCTGCAGAGCCACCACCAGGACCTGGTCATCTCCAACACCTGCCTGGACCGTGAGCTGCCCCAGACCCTCAACCTTCCTGAGTTAGTACCTAACCAGCCGCCATATGATTTAATGGAAAAGATACTAGGAATTGTAAGCATTATTTTGTTGGTCAAAACCAGGGATTGGAACCGGTTTATGGAACAGAACACTGAAAAAGTAATTTGAGAAACGGAAACTGAACTGGGAATGAAAGTGATCTTGTGTTCCGGAACAGAAACATTATTTTCAAATCTTTAGAATGGGTTAATAATGTTTTTTTTGTTCCAAAAATATTCTTAATATCTAGTATATAATTTGGTATGAAGTTATAATGCTAGTAATAGCCTAAACACATTCCAGTTCATGTCATGATGTTCAGCGCTTCAAGCCAAGCTTGTCTCTCTCTTTCTCCCCCCACACCGGTAATTAGTGGCAGGTGTGAGATGCGACTGGATATACTGACCAGATGCACAGTAAAGAACTAGCTTACGCTATAGAAAAGCTTCTCTATCAATGTTAATGTGTTTTGAGTAAATGAATGAGCTATTTGTTTGTAAAACTGTTTGATTGTTCTCAACTAATGAAAAGGAACTATATGAAGCCGGTTAGAACTTTTTCTGGTCGAGAACCCTTGGTATCGGAACACATTTTTAAAATTTGGTTTCCAACCCTTGGTCAAAACATTAACAACCTCCCACTTAAATTATATTTAAACGCTTTTTGACTTAACAAGAAGGCACTGACGATTGGCGTCCAATCTCCCTAGCTGACAACTGTACGGCTCGGCAGTACGGACCAATGGGGCTGCGTTGTGCCCTGCCGCTGACTGCCTGGAGCTCCTTCCTGGATGCAGGCTGATCGTGTTTGGCGGCGCGGTAAGCACCTGCCAGCAGGGCAGATCACACACGAGGGGGGCAGGCGAGGCTTCGAGCGGCAAAGAAAACTGGCTGTTTGACCCCAATGGCCAGTCATGACCGCGAGAGCCGAGGAGAGGTCCCCGCTGCTTGCGTATTGCCGGTGCACCCTTGTTTGTTTAGCCTACCTATTGGAACATCCATTCACGGCCATACTCGGAACCTGCCTGGGTAAGATGGCTGGTTGAAGGAATTATGGTGGCTGTTTGTGTGTTCAGCTGTTGATATATGTGTTTTTTCATCTAATGTTATAGTCCTGTTGTTGTCTGTGTCTCTTGTTGACAAAACACTCCCACCCTCTTATTTTTCCGTTTCCTGTGTTTGGAGTGGTGCTTCTGCTAGATTCTGTGGAATGGTGGTGATGCTGTTAGGATGCCATCCTTGTGTCTGGCAGCTGCTGGAGAGATGAGCTGTAGGGGTGAGGCTCCTGGCCTTGCATGCCGCAGCAGCCTTCCGTGGATGCATGGCCGTATGACCAAACAGGTAATGCGTCTCTCACTTCACACCTCCACCATTTGAAAAACGCAATTGTTTCTTCAAATAATGGGTCAGGGCCCAATAATAAATACTATATACATCAGGTGGTGGGCCAATCATACCCTGGCGATGGCGGCTGTCGGTGTAGGTTTTTGCTTCAGCCAGTAGTGGTTTCACTGGTGGTCCACTGTGTGCGGACACTCAATATGTCCAGACAGACAAAGGGCCCTGGTCAGCAGGATGTTTCTGAAGGGCCGTCGGTGCAGACCTAAAGAGCTATTCGTAACCCAGAGCGAAGAGGGCTGCTCTGTTCTGATGGACAACCACACTCAGCTCTTTAAAGGTAAGGTCACATGAAATCCCTGATCCTCTTTCCTGGCCTCCTTCTGACAGTCCTCCGATAACCAAAATAAACAAGTGTAGGCTGCATTGTTGATACGGAAATAGTAGCTTCAGAGGGAGGCTTTAAAATCAGGATTTGGGGCACCGTGCCTTTTGTAAAGTCAGGCATCTGAAAGACTTAATACTTGCACTTCCTATTCTGAAGGTTGAGTGTAAATCTGTAACTACATTTATCGGTAGGTGCGGCGTACTCCCAACGGTAGTTTCAATGGTTTGGCGTATTTCTGACATTGCCTGATACATCTAAATGCAGCAAGTTTGTATCATCATTTGTTTATGTGAAAGTAAATGAGCTTTTTATCTCAATTCTCCTTCCTCTGTCTCATTTACTGGAAATAGACCCCCCAATCTCTGATGTTGATGGCTTGTTGTGAGGAGAACGCTGGCCATCTCTGCAGCAAGGAAGGAGATCCGACAATTAGCGAGTTGAATTGTTCTTCAATCCAACTTGAGTACATTCAGCCCCACTTGACTACCTCATTTTAGGAGCTTGGTGATCTAGTATTGCCCTTTTGTGCTTATGCTATTATAATAACAGTACTACATAAAATATGAGTTCCATCCCTAATCTTCAGTAATGAAATAAACAACCATCATGTCGTGTTCACTAGGCACGAAATGAAATAACCGACTGAAACGGCAGGACTACCAATGAGAAGCACATTTTTCCGTGATGCATTCCCTAATAAATACGACCCGCTGTATGACCCCCTTCTCCTCAATCCTGTGTTGCAGTGTTTCCATTCTGCCATCAGGTGTTGCTGCAGCCAGTATGGGATATACCCTGGAGATGCCTAAAGCGCTGATCAGGGACTTCATCTGAGTTCAAGGCCCTGTCTGTCAAGGAGGAGGAGGCTGGTCAAGGAGTTCCCCAGAAGCCCCAAGGTCCATAGTCTTCCTCAGCACTTCGTTTCTCCTCCTATTCTAGTGGGGGGAAAGTGGATGTAAAATGAAGTGGGGTAGACCCAATCCAAAATCAAACCTTACCTCCTGCGCGATGTCAATTGTGTATGATTTGGACGGATTGGATTAGTTATAAGCATTCCAGGTATACAGTGTTCATTACCAAACAGAGGGTAAGGTCATTCCAGGGCCTGTTCAGGGTTGCTAAATGTTCTTTTTTGACCCGTTCACAACAGAGTTGAAGATGAGCCGATGTGATTCCTTATTCTAAACATGTCAGAGTGGCAGTTTTGATCTACATAGTGTATTTATTATCTGTAACGATCAAAGCGATCCTGGCTGACATGCCGCCTGGTCTACCAAGGGCTACTGCATAGAGGGGTGTGGCCTAGGGGACTTGGTTGAATTGGGCAAAGTAGGGATCTTGTGCCGCCTTAAACAAGCTGCGTTTTGTTTTTCTTTTCGTTATGCCAGACATTTTCAAGTGCTGGCAATTGTTTTGTTCCATAGACGGATATACAGTAAGTTTTTGCCAGGTGATTATCAGGACTGGTGTTGGCTTTACATGGGATGAAATTTAGCTAGGTTTAGTTAGTGTATCTTTTAGGTGATGTTACTTTTATCCAGGCTTTGTCTTTTTCAGTGTTTCTTCTATGCTCCGGCTTCAGGAATGCAATTTGCACTAGTTTGTTAGGGCCATAGTATGTTAGTTGGTATGACAGTAGCAAATTGTTTGTGTTCCTATTTACAAGGTAGAGATTGCACTTACCCAGTGTGGCTAAGGGTTTATTTCTGTGAATGAGAGCATTCTTCTGGCTTTCCGTGTTGATGGCCTGTCAGGGAAAATTTTGAATTTTGTTGAATATCGACACAGAGGGGAATGTGTAATGTTGGTGAAACA
>NC_036840.1:281194-286568 GCF_002910315.2 Salvelinus sp. IW2-2015 | reverse complement strand
TATTCTCTCTAATAATATTTTAAATCATTGTTGAAAGCTGTCAGAGACTATGTATATAATACAAGAGGGAGCAGTTAAATGGTTGGTCCACACCCCCTCGACAATGAGTAGCCTATAGTACRTAGGATTTGCATCAACACCATCAACAGGTTATTGTACCTGATAAATAGAGCCCTCAACAGTTTTGTGCCAGCATCAATACAACTTTAACTTCTTTGGTCTTGTACAGTATCTTTCATGTACTGTGTGAATTCTGCTATTATTTGTTGTACTGTAAATTATTACCCCTGTTGTATTCCAAGTTCATCGTTTTGAGTTGTATATCATTTCTATGCCAATTGTATGGACATATCGAAGTAAACTCTCTTGTTCACGTTCCATTTGAAAAACAACCTATTTTAATTTTACATTGGATTGTGAACCTGCCAAAAGCTAGACACACCATCAACTCCATGATCATACCCCTATGGTTAAAATCGGTTTGATGAGATCTTGACCTGATATAACAAGATGAAGAAAAGTATTTATTTTAATTTTTTCCAAGTGACCTTACCTGTTTCAATTTGTCTGACTCATCCATGGTTTTTCCCACTAAGAGAACCTGATTTTAGAAGACCAAAAATACAAAACAATAAATKATTAGAATTAAGTATTTTAAATAACTTTGGATTTAAAAAAATGTAATTGTGAGATTCTGTGTAACAAAAGAGCATTCCCACTGAGCACACTGGTTAAATCAACATTGTTTCCACGTCATTTCAATGATGTTGTTTCAACGTGGAATAGATGATGAATTGATGTCTGTGCTCAGTGGGTTAGTCTCTTATTCTCTAAACTAGTTCGACCAAGTATGTTAAAAAACCAACACTGAAACTGAACATAATAACAACACCACCTCTACTGTAATTTACTATATTTAATAGACAAATTATATTCAATATTGGGCTATCACCATAATGAAATGTAATCATTTCCTCTACATTAAAAKAAGCTCTTCAAGTGACAATGACAATGAGTGAGTGTTGAGATAGTTGCGTGTTGGATAGTTGTTCGATAAGAAGTAGGTCAGAAAATGTCTCCCCCACTTTTTGGTAATATTCTGCTTCTGGTTTAGTCTAGTAGGAACCATGTAAGTTTGTGGGCTAGACTAGTCTAGCAATGCTGCTACAGGAACTACGTAGATGTGGTCAAGTGAATCATGCCTCATCACTGAAAGCAACATTATTTGTGGACCTGTATTCAATTGCATTTCAAATGAATGAACAGGTACACTTTACTTTTCAACTAAAGCTTTTCAAAATAAAACATACAATATCATTATCACCACCATAGAGACATCCATGGAGACCTGAAGAACATGCCCCAAGAGCAACGTCCATGGTTCCAGAAATGGGTGTGGTGGAATGGGAGAATCACCGGCTAATACAAACAGGATCCCTGGTGTTGACCACTTGTTCAATTTGACTGGCGAGTTATCGATGGATTCTGATATCAAGGTTCCATATGGGTCACTTGTTGAGGTAACCAGTGAGGATAAATCTTTGAGCTGCCCAAGAAGGACAATTAGTCTGCTGGATAGTGAGCAACTGGAACCCAAACTACAAGAGGGTACAGGTGTTCAACGAGCTCAGTAGGCATGTCAAAGTAGAGGCCTATGGGAGACATTTTTATAGATACCTAGAAAACGAAGACTACTCAAAAGACGCTGTGTCCAGCCTGTAATTCTACCTGGCATTTGAAAACTCCATCTACAAAGACTATGCTACAGAGAAGCTGTTCAACGCTATGGGAATACATGGGGAGCAGTGCCGGTGTTTAGGTCCATCCAGGGACAAACTTACGAGCAATTTATCCAAGGGACTTCTTTCATCCATGTGAATGATTCTCCTCTTACAGAGGAGCTGGCAAAGAAGACTTCTCTTTCTCGACCAGAATAATGAAGCTTACATGAGGTACTTCACCTGGCGAAAGAACTTTAAAGTCCAGGGATGGTTGTTGGACTTGAGCACGCCTGTCGCTCATGTGAATTACATTCAAAGAAATAAAGGATACAAAACTTTTCAGAACAATCAAGACATCGTAACATTAAATCTGGTTATAACCACAATACCATTCAAGATATCTTGCAACTGGTTACATCTTATATTTTTGTTTTTGTAGGTTATTTTTTAGAGATTTTCATGATGCTTAATTGTCTTTAAATTCTTTTTTCGTCATAGATTGTTTATCTAAGTTATAAAATTTTATCATTTCAACATATCTATTTATTATAATTTAATTTTTACTTTTCTATCTCTTAATATTATTGTTATTTATTTTTCTTTAACTTAATAAATGCGTTTTGGGATTAAGTGGATACCCATTTGTTAGTTGATTCGTAAACAAGTGAGCATGTGGTGAAGCCATGAAACGTGAATAGTGATGCTGGGTACAACCAGGGGTGGAATAGTTATTTAACTTAGCGGTACCTTTTGACAGAGAAGCCTATGCAACATCGGTAAAAAAAAAACCTGGAGCAGACTCCCAGCCTGAGGCTGTGTTATGTCTTCGATACTCCAAATCCAGTGGCTTTTTTGTTTACAATAAGTTTTTCTTCACCACAAACACGACAGTAATGGGAACATTATCAGTAAGAGTTAGATAGAACCAGTTCGACGTGCTTTACAACTATGAAAGATTTGACTATTAATGTGTTTCAAAGGCTTCTTAACGGGTTTAAGAAAAATATTTAGATCAGGGTAATAAGTTTTTCACCATATTAAAAAACAAAGTTCGAGTTCACGTTTCTAAACAAGCGGTTAGTTTAGAGCTTAAAATTAGGCATAAAGAATCACTAATCACAATGTAACCATTTTCAGTGAATTAAAATGCCCAGTATGTGCAAACTAAAATAAATAAACTAATGGCTAAAAATGATGGGGGAAAACACTGGAGAAATGTTTTGCCGGGTATTAAGAGGTTGGGGGTTCAAATCTCCCTTAAAAATACTGAGACATGCACGGAGCGACCACGAACATGTCAAATCATGCGTACATTTTTAGCACTTTAATTCTGTACTCGATAAAAAAAATATGTTATTTGAATTGTCTCCATGTGATCTTTATAGTAAAGGGCCCCCCTTCATTTAAATATAACAGGTTTTAAAATCCAATACTCCTGTTGCACCAATATCCGTGTACATAAAATCTATTCGAAGAGGATGGACCAAGAACCACCTTTCTTGAAACGAAACAACCCTTTAGAATATTTAGGGAAGCACCTTAAGTAAGCTTAGTTGCACGGTGCAACAGCACTTTGCTTATCTGGGCGTGCACCCAAACAAAACACATTACTTTCTAATTTACCCACGTTAACAATTCATGTAATCTTGTTTTTTTTTAAAGTAACCTTCATAACTGGTATTTTTAGTTTTAGTATAACCAGCAAGTCAGTTACGAACAATATTCTTATTTACAATAAACGGCGGGGGCCATACCAGGATTAACAGCACGGTTAACCATGCCCTGTTTTCAGGGGCCAGAACCGAAACAAACTGTTTACCCACGTAACATCATGTAATTAAAATATTACCCATATTAGATCAAGTAATGTGAAATATTACCCATTTTTTTTTCTCGTTTGTCTAAGATCATTAAGATCTGTTCTGAATATTTACCCATATCTTAAAAAATCATGTAATGCTGAAAATTACCCATATTAAGATATGTAATGTGAAAAATACCCCATATTAAGATGCATGTCATGTGAATATTACCCAATAAGATTCAATGTAATATGTTACAAATGCTGCTGCATGAATCATACCGTGCCTGTTTATTCTAAATATTTCCTCTGCTCTACTCTCAGTAAGGCGTGGGACATCTAGTATGGTGACCCCACTTCTCTTCTGTTGTTCTACTCTTACTATGAAGGCTGTTGGACAGCCAGTAGGGGGACACTCCTTTCCTCTGATCTACACAATACGAAATAAGGTCTGTTAATGGAAATCATCTCTCTGTTAGGACCACCCTTCGCGTACTGGTACCTTACTACGTTAGCACAAGTAAGGTGCGTGTGGACAGCCAGTGAGAAGGTTACACTCCTTCCTTACTGAGTCTACTCTACAGTAACTGTGGCTGAATTTTGGAGGCCAGTACAACGGAACCACCGTTCCTCTGTCTTCACCTCAACAGTAAGGCTGTGGCGGTCCATACTAGTGGCGCGGCCCCTTCCTCTGTCTACTCTACCCAGTGAAAGGTCTGTTGGACAAGCCAGATAGGGGACCACCCTCCTCTGTGTTCTACCTCTACAAGTAAGGCTGTGGTGTACAGCCAGTAGTGGACCCCTTACCTCTAGCGTCTACATTTCTCCATAGTAAGGCTGTGTGGATGCCAGTTAGGGGACCCCTTCCTCTGTCTACATCTACCTACAAGGGCGTCTGCGACAAGCAGGACATACGGGAACACACGTCCCTCCTAACCTCACTGCCAGTTTCTACTCTACAGTAAGGCTGTTGACAGCCAGTAGGAGGACCCTTCCTTCCACTCTGCCCTTTACTCTACAGAAGGCTTGGACAGCAGTAGGGGGACAACTCCTTCCTCTGGTCTCTGACTCCTACTCGTAAAGGGCTGTTGGACAGCCAGTTAGGGACAGCTCCTTCCTCTGTCTACTCTACAGTAAGGCCTTGTGTTAGACTCACAGTGAGTGGTATCACTCCTTCCTCCTGATGCATACTCTAAGGAGAAACCAAATCCCCTCAGCCCCATGCGATCTAGTAATACACATGGCAACCCGCTCCGCCCCAACCCCAGATAGGTAAGCAAATGGCTGCCCCTGCCAGTGTATAGAACAGGCCCCTGCCAGGAATGCTAAACATATCCTCCTGTTTTCTCTAGTGCGGATAGTATCATATTTCAAAGGCCCCTCCCAGATCAGTAACAGGGCCCTGTCCCAGATATAACAGGCCCCTGCCCAGGATAGTAACAGGGCCCCTGCCCAGGATAGTAACAGGCCCCTGCCCAGATAGAGTAAACAGGGCCCCTGCCCAGGCATATAACAGGCGCCCGTGCCACTGTAGATCCCTTAGGCATGGATGTTCAAACCCATTCTGGGTCACACAGATCTCACTCACTTCTCTCTCTCTTACCCATGCACCATTCTGGTGACAAACGACTCCCTCCCAATCATACAAGACCTCATGATGGAAAAGAGAAACACGCGAAAGTAGAAATGCAAAACAATTTACCTACTCTTCTACTCTACCAAAACGAAAGAGATAATAGAGAAGGCCAAACTGAGCAAACAGAAATACGAATGGAAAAGAAAAGTGACATAGCGCAAGAGGAGAGAAGTAGATTGAAAATGACATGCAAGGAGAAGAAAGCTCTGGTTGACG
>NC_036840.1:246739-281169 GCF_002910315.2 Salvelinus sp. IW2-2015 | reverse complement strand
GAAGATGACACCGTGCGCCTTGCTGTAAAGGTTTTTATCCACTGTTAGGTGACAGCCTTTGATGTTAAAGTAGGCACAAGAGTCTATGTCAAAGGCCTGACCAAATGGCCACATCCAGATCAAAATGATAGTGTCTGTGTCTCCGTCATCATCGGCCTGAATGGCTGTCTGGGCATGGTGTGTTTTTTGCCCAGTGTGGTTCCCTGCCATACTTACTTGAGGGCAAGGAGAACAACCAGCCTTCCACTCGTGGGATGCCTGGTCAGTTGGGCATGAATGGAACTTGATCTGGGGTTTGTAGTAAATTAAGAATATTCCCACGAAGCACGCCATAAAAAAACAGCCAATCAGAACAGGCCGTAGAACCCCCTGGGAAGCCGGAGTGGACATACCTTGACCCTTTGAAAGAGAAAAGAGACCAATCAAAACCACTCTAGAATATCAACAACAACTAGAAAAGTATTTATGGATGTGAAATACATTATAATAATGGTAGTGACTGGTTATAGCTGAAAAAGTAGTTACAACAACTCTGAATTACAGTGATCCCATCCATGCACTCCCCACATGAACTCAACACTCAAAGAACAGTAATATATTTAAATAGAAAATATGCCATTCTGTTCTTTTGAAATGCTTTCTCTTAAATTCATGATGCTCCTTAAGACCTGTCCTTAACAAATTAATTATCTTTGTGACAGTGTTTATTTAATTGATTTTAACACTAGTTTTTTTCTTCTTCATTTAAACATATAGCCTGCAGTTACATAAACAAATGAAAATGCTATTGTGTCGTTTCATATACATTTTCTTCAATATTCTAATGTTACCTAATACCTTCATAAACCCAATTAAATGATAGGATATATTAAATGTATTCATTAGACTGTTATAATGTTGACTTTCAAAGGATGGCCGAAGGGGGTCCAAGGAGGTCAGGATTTTCTAGTGTTAAGCACTGGAGCTGGTGACATTAATTCATTTCAGCAAGCACATGAACTATCTTATATGACAATACACCAGGGAACAAAGAATGTCAAAAGCATCACTAGTGAAACTAAGGCTAACATCAGGTGTCGTTCAGTGCTGTTGATAAATTCAGCATTCATGAGGACAGTGATTATCCTGTATGACGATGTATACAGTATGTACAGCAAACAGTGTACAACAGGGATGGACAACTGCAGTCCTCAGGGGCCTGATGATTGGTGGCATACTTTTGCCCCAGCACTAGCTGACACACACCTGACTCTAATCTACTAAGTTCATACCAAAGATCATTCAGCTATTTGGTTTAGAATTTGATTTAGAAGACCTCTTGAAGTATAAAAAAATATATAAAAATATATATTTTCAACATTTTATTTGGCCTTACTGCTATTAGCCCATATAAACAATAACAGATTCACTAAGTGGAAGAGAGAGTCCCGAAAAACTCCAAAAGGAAGTGTTCTGAAGTATGTGAGAGATATAAGACAGATCAGATTTTTCTTTTTTTTCTTTTACATGTATTTAACCCCTTATTCTTGGAACGAAACAGTTTCCATATACGGTGCCGTCGGAAAGTATTCAGACCCCTTGACTTTTTACACATTTTGTTACATTACAGCCTTATTCTAAAATTCAATCATTTTTAAAAATCTATCTACACACAATATCCCATAATGACAAAGCAAAAAGCAGCTTTTTATAAATTGTTGCTAATTTATTAAAAAAACAACAACTGAAATATAACATTTACATAAGTACCCTTTAATCAGTACTTTTTTGAAGCACCTTTGGCAGCGATTACAGCATTGAGTCTTGGGTATGACGCTACAAGCTTGGCCCACCTGTATTTGGGGAGTTTCTCCCATTCTTCTCTGAAGATCCTTTCAAGCTCTGTCAGGTTGGATGGGGAACGTTGTTGCACAGCTATTTTCAGGTCTCTCCAGAGATGTTCGATCGGGTTCAAGTCCGGGCTCTGGCTGGGCCATTCAAGGACATTCAGAGACTTGTTCCGAAGCCTCTCCTGCATTGTCTTGGCTGTGTGCTTTGGTTYGTTGTCCTCCTGAGCGCTCTGAAGCAGGTTTTCATCCAGGATCTCTCTGTACTTTGCTCTGTTCATCTTTCCCTTGATCCTGACAAGTCTCCCAGTCCCTGCCGCTGAAAAAACATCTCYACAGCATGATGCTGCCACCATGCTTCACTGYAGGGATGGTGCCAGGTTTCCTCCAGATGTGACACTTGGCATTCAGGCCAAAGAGTTYAATCTTGTTTTCATCAGACCATAGAATCTTGTTTCTCATGGTCTGAGAGTCTTTCCAAGYRGACGGTCATGTGCATTTTACTGAGGACTGGCTTCCATCTGGCCACGCTACCAAAAAGGCTTGATTGGTGGAGTGCTGCAGAGATGGTTGTCCTTCTGGAAGGTTCTCCCATCTCCACAGAATAACTCTAAAGCTCTGTCAGAGTGACCATCAGGTTCATGGTCACCTCCCTGGCCAAGGCCCTTCTCCCCCGATTGTTCAGTTTGGCCGGGCTGCCAGCTCCAGGAAAAGTCTTGGTGGTTCCAAACATTCTCAATTTAAGAATGATGGAGGCCACTGTGTTTTTGGGGACCTTCAATGCTGCAGAAATGTTTTGGTTCCCTTCCCCAGATCTGTGCCTCGACACAATCCTGTCTCGGAGCTCTACGGACAATTCCTTCAACCTCATGGCTTGGTTTTTGCTCTGACATGCACTGTCAACTGTGGGACATTATATAGACAGATGTGTACCTTTCCAAATCATGTCCAATCAATTGAATTTACCACAGGTGAACTCCAATGAAGTTGTAGTGTAATGTGTACGCTGGGAGTCGAGGACCAAGTACAGGGAGGGCAAAGGTAATAATAAGTAGACCATAATACAAAACAAGAAACCTGAAAAGCGTACAAACATGAAACAGAGTCAAGGCCTGAGGAAAGCACCAAAGGGAGTGACCGATATAGGGGAGGTAATCAGGAAGGTGATGGAGTCCAGGCGAGTCTCATGCCTTATGATTAATGATACGTGGTGTGATCATAACAACATACAGGAACTCAAGTCCTTTTGTTCACCTGACCTAGAATTTCTTACAATCAAATGCCAACCGCATTATCTACCAAGAGAAATCTCTTCGATTATAATCACAGTTGTGTATATCCYCCCCAAGCAGACACATCGACGGCCCTGAACGAACTTCATTGGACTCTATGTAAACTGGAAACCACATATCCTGAGGCTGCATTTTTTTCTACCATGTTATTGACTTGTTTATTGTTTACTCCATGTGTAACTCTGTGTTGTTGTCTGTTCACACTGCTATGCTTTATCTTGGCCAGGTCGCAGTTGCAAATGAGAACTTGTTCTCAACTAGCCTACCTGGTTAAATTAAATAAATTAATAAATTAAATAAATTAAATTAAATAAAAAATATATTTTTTTATTGTAGCTGGGGATTTTAACAAGGCTAATCTGAAACCAAGGCTCCTTAAATTTTATCAGCATATCGAATGCGCGACCCGGGCTGGCAAAACCCTGGATCATTGTTATTCTAACTTCCGCGACGCATACAAAGCCCTCCCCCGCCCTCCTTTCGGAAAATCTGACCACTACTCCATTTTGTTGCTCCCAACCTATAGACAGAAACTAACACAGGAAACGCCCGTGCTCAAGTCTGTTCAACGCTGGTTCGACCAATCGGAATCCACGCTTTAAGATTGCTTCGATCACGTGGACTGGGATATGTTCCGCATAGCGTCGGACAATAACATTGATGAATACGCTGATTCGGTGAGCGAGTTTATTAGCAAGTGCATCGGTGAGCTGTACCCACAGCAACTATTAAACCTTCCCCAACCAGAAACCGTGGCTTGATGGCAGCATTCGCGCAAAACTGAAAGTGCGAACCACTGCTTTCAATCATGGCATGGCGACCGGGAACATGACCGCATACAAACAGTGTAGCTATTCCCTCCGCAAGCCAATCAAACAAGCTAAGCGTCAGTATAGAGACAAAGTAGAGTCACAATTCAACGGCTCAGACACAAGAGGTATGTGGCAGGGTCTACAGTCAATCACGGACTTCAAAAAGAAAACCAGCCCCGTTGCGGACCACGATGTCTTGCTCCCAGACAAACTAAACAACTTCTTTGCTCGCTTTGAAGTTGTTTACAATACAGAGGACAATACAGAGCCCGCTACCAAAACCTGCGGGCTCTCTTTCACTGCGGCCAACGTGAGTAAAACATTTAAACGTGTTAACCCTCGCAAGGCTGCCGGCYCAGACGGCGTCCCTAGCCGCGTCCTCAGAGCATGCGCAGACCAGCTGGCTGGTGGGTTTACGGACATATTCTATCAATCCTTATCCCAGTCTGTTGTTCCCACATGCTTCAAGAGGGCCACCATTGTTCCTGTTCCCAAGAAAGCTAAGGTAACTGAGCTAAATGACTATCGCCCAGGAGCACTTACTTTCGCCATCATGAAGTGCTTTTTTTATTTTTATACTTTGTTTTTAGAAAGTACAAATAAAGTAAAATAAAAAACAACAAAAAAGATCTGGCAGTTACAGTGCACGTCATACCTTTATCATCATATTAGTTACATTGACATCTTTGAATTAGACCTTTTCCAAGTACGAAACCCATTTTTCCCAGTATTCTTGACCTCTCTCCTGTTGAGTTCTTAAAGCAAAGGTCATAYGCTCCATGTGGGGTATTTCTTCTACAATGTCTATCCATTGTGTCACTGTGGGAGGGTCTTTTTGTAGCCATTTCCTAGTGATAGCCTTTTTACTGGCTGCCAGTAGGACCTTCAAGAGGTACTTTTCTCTATTGTGTAAGATATCAGGTATTTCACCCAAGTACAAAGAAATKAATGTTTGTTCTATGTCAAATCCCATWATTTTTCCAATGTTAGATCTTATTTCTCCCCAGTAAGTTTCGATTGCGGGGCAAGTCCAAARGATATGATAGTGGTCCGCCCTCAATAGACCGCATTCTCTCCAACAAGGGTGTAGTGAGCCAATCTGTTTTGATTTCAGTTTAGGTGTTATGAAGAAACGGATAACATTCTTCCAACAGAATTCTCTCCATGATCTTGAGTTGGTGGAGCTTTGTTGAGTCTCTAATATGTTCAACCATGTTTCATCAGTTATTTCAATGTTAAGTTCCTCCTCCCATTTCTTTTTAATATAGTTTGTAGAATGTTTCTTTGAGGATTCAATACCCAAGTAGAGATTTGAAATCGTTTTTTTGTTACTCCCCAAGTTGTATGCGTTAGTGAATACTTGGATTAATTTTGGAGGTGCTCGAGGGTCAGTCACTTTTATCTCCCTTAAGAAATAGTGTCGAACTTGTAGGTATCTGTAAAAATCTTGTTTATCCAAGCCAGGTTTTTTACTTAGGTCCTGAAAGTTATCTAGGTCCCCATTCCCTATAATTGTACTGAATGATGTGATGCCTTTCTGCGTYCATTGTTTAAATCTGCTGTCCAGGGTTGCAGCGATGAAGCTGGGGTCGTATGCGGGCCAACTCAGCAGTTTGATCTCTCTGTCTAAATTATTTTGCTTAACTACCCTAAACCATGTCTTCAGAGAGAAATTAATCCACTGATTTTGTCTATTGTATATTTCTTTTACCATGTCCTTATTTCCCAAAACTGTCTGTATGGGTATCTCTGTCAAAGTAGTCTCGATGTCTTTCCATTTGGATTCGTATTCTGAATTGCACCAACACACCAGAGGTCTCAATTGGGCTGACACAAAATAATMTTTTAGGTTTGGTAAGGCCATACCCCCACAGTTGTTTGGTAATTGTAATGTTGTATATCTAATTGTTGGTCTCTTACTGGTCTTCTACGGGAAGGTGTTTAATTTAATTGCCACAGAAACCACTGGCACTCTTATCTGTGGAGGGGATTTTAACACAATTGGTGGTGAGGGTAGAAAACAACATCTCCATCCCGCTGATCCTCAACACTGGGGCCTCACAAGGGTGCGTTCTTAGCCCTCTCCTGTACTCCCTGTTCACCCATGACTGCGTGGCCATGCACGTCTCCAACTCAATCATCAAGATTGCAGACGACACTATAGTGGTAGGCTTGATTACCAACAACGACGAGACGGCCTACAGGAAGGAGGTGAGGGCCCTCGGAGTGTGGTGTCAGGAAAATAACCTCACACTCAATGTCAACAAAACAAAGGARATGATCGTGGACTTCAGGAAACAGCAGAGGAAGCAGCCCCCTATCCACATCGACGGGACAGTAGTGGAGAAGGTGGAAAGTTTTAAGTTCCTCGGCGTACACATCACGGACAAACTGAAATGGTCCATCCACACAGACAGCCTGGTGAAGAAGGCGCAGCAGCGCCTCCTCACCTCAAGGAGGCTGAAGAAATTCAGCTTGTCACCAAAAACACTCATAAACTTTTATAGATGCACAATCGAGGCATCCTGTCGGGCTGTATCACCGCCTGGTACGGCAACTGCTCCGCCACAACCGTAAGGCTCTCCAGAGGATAGTGAGGTCTGCACAACGCATCACCGGGGGCAAACTACCCCCTCCAGGACACCTACAGCACCCGATGTCACAGGAAGGCCAAAAAGATCATCAAGGACAACAACACCCGAGCACTACCTGTTCACCCGCTATCATCCAGAAGGCGAGGTCAGTACAGGTGCATCAAAGCTGGGAACCGAGAGACTGAAAAACACTTCTTTCTCAAGGCCATCAGACTGTTAAACAGCCATCACTAACATTGAGTGGCTGCTGCCAACATACTGACTCATCTCTAGCCACTTTAATAATAAAAAATTGGATGTAATAAATGTATCACTAGCCCACTTTAAACAATGCACTTTATATATGTTTACATACCATAACATTACTCATCTCATATGTGATATACTGTACTCTATACCATCTACTGCATCTTCCTATGCCGTTCGGCCATCGCTCATCCAATTATTTTATGTACATATTCTTATTCATTCCTTTAGACTTGTGTGTGTATAAGGTAGTTGTTGTGAAATTGTTAGATTACTTGTTAGATATTACTGCATGGTCGGAACTAGAAGCACAAGCATTTCGCTACACTCCGCATTTACATCTGCTAACCATTGTATGTGACAAATAAAATGTGATTTGTTTTGAGGCGCAGGTGTGTGTAACGATGGTGACAGGTGGTGCTAATAATGTGTAAACTGGCGACCGAGCCAGAAAGAGGAGCAGGATGAGACTGACACTACCCCCCTCCCTAGCGCGCGCTCTTGCTGGAGTTACTGTGTGTGATTCGTCTGGAATGTTCCAGAAGTGTATTTTCCAGGTTTTTTTTACAAATATTTTATAACATCACCCCTCTTTTTTGAACAAAGACACACTTGTGCTACCCTGTGAATAACGCCAAGTGCACGTTCAGCAATATGTCTCAAACAATGACCAACAATACCTTGGACAAACAAACCATACAACCAGTTATCACATAGAACTCATATCAAAGTCAAAATTCTACCAATCATTAACTAGGACTCATGCCTATTCCTTAGCCTTGTCACAAAAAGATCTCTGGCACTTATTAAACTATATCATAATATGGCAAACTTCTATTATAATGACATAGTTCCTCCTCCGAGCCAAGTTATCAACTTACCTTGGTATCCACAATGCCAGGAGAAGATGAAGTATTGTATCACACTGTCTACGTATACCATCCAGGTGTAGAGATAAGTGTGTGACTGAGTGACGCCTCAAAACGCCTTGTGCCAAGGCTACTCTCGGAGCGACAGGTTAGGTTTAAAAGGTGCGGCTGCTATTTATGTTTCTCTTCACCTGTTTGTCTGATGCAGGCAGGAAGTTTATCAAAGTATGAGTGTACTTTTATCATAGTTATTTAGACCTAACTCCACATTCAAAAAGTGAACTTGGAGCATGGTTTATTCTCTCTAATAATATTTTAAATCATTGTTGAAAGCTGTCAGAGACTATGTATATAATACAAGAGGGAGCAGTTAAATGGTTGGTCCACACCCCCTCGACAATGAGTAGCCTATAGTACGTAGGATTTGCATCAACACCATCAACAGGTTTTTGTACCTGATAAATAGAGCCCTCAACAGTTTTGTGCCAGCATCAATACAACTTTAACTTCTTTGGTCTTGTACAGTATCTTTCATGTACTGTGTGAATTCTGCTATTATTTGTTGTACTGTAAATTATTACCCCTGTTGTATTCCAAGTTCATCGTTTTGAGTTGTATATCATTTCTATGCCAATATCGAAGTAACTTTCTAGTTCACTTTCCATTTGAAAAACAACCTATGCTAATTTTACATTGGATTGTGAACCTGCCAAAAGCTAGACACACCATCAACTCCATGGTCATACCCCTATGGTTAAAACTGGTTTGATGAGATCTTAACCTGATATAACAGGAAGAAGAAAAGTATTATTATTTTTTTCTCTCCAAGTGACCTTACCTGTTTCAATTTGTCTGACTCATCCATGGTTATGCCCACTAAGAGAACCTGATTTTAGAAGATGAAAATTACAAAACAATAAATTATTAGAATTAAGTATTTTAAATAACTTTGGATTTAAAAAAAATATATATTTTGAGGTTATGTGTAACAAAACAGCATTCCCACTGAGCACACTGGTTAAATCAACATTGTTTCCACGTCATTTCAATGAATAGATGTTAAATTGAAATATTTGCCCAGTGGGTTAGTCTCTTATTCTCTAAACTAGTTCCACCAAGTATGTTAAAAAACCAACACTGAAACTGAACATAACAACATCACCTATACTGTAATTTACTAAATTTGAAAACCAATATTGAATATAATTTGTCTATCACCATAATGAAATGAATCATTTTCTCTACCTTAACAAAAGTTTGAGTTCTTCAAATGACATGACAATGAGTGAGTGTTGAGGGAATGCGTGGTCGATAAGCAGTAGGTCAGAAAATGTCTCTTCCACCTTTTGGTAAAATTCTGCTTCTGGTTTAGTCTAGTAGGAACTATGTAAATTTGTGGGCTAGACTAGTCTAGCAATGCTGCTACAGGAACTACATAGAGTGAATCATGCCTCATCACTGAAAGCAACATTATTTGTGGACCTGTATTCAATTGCATTTCAAATGAATGAACAGGTACACTTTACTTTTCAACTAAAGCTTTTCAAAATAAAACTTACAATATCAAAGAAGAATTATTTAATCAATCTGCCAGCCTTTTATACAACAAATGCCAAGCCTATAGGAAGCCTGTGTGAAGTTTTAAATGTCTTGTGGTTGTGGCCCTGCTTCCTGTCAGAATGTATCTGTCTGCGTTCAGTATCTGTCTGTGGTCTGATGTGTTGCAATTTGTTCTCACAGAATCTAAAAGCTCATGGGGGCGAGGCTCATAGCCAGATTGAGATATTCTTTAGCCTATAGCTGTGGTCTGACCTTGACAATGATCTACAGTGCATTCTGAAAGTATTCAGACCCCTTGACTTTTTCCAAATAAATTTACGTTAGACTTTTTCTAAAATGTTTTTTTTTTGTCCTCATCAATCTACACACAATACACATAATGATAAAGCAAAAACAGGTTTTAGACATTCCTGCAAATATTTTTTTACTGAAAAATCATATTTACATAAGTATTCAGACCCTTTACTTAGGACTTTGTTGAAGCACCTTTGACAGCGATTACAGCCTTGAGTATTCTTGGGTATGATGCTTCAAGCTTGGAACACCTGTATTTGGGGAGTTTTTCCCATTCCTCTCGGCAGATCCTCTCAAGATTTTTCAGATTGGATGGAGAGCGTTGCTACACAGCCCCAGTCTGAGGTCCTGAGCACTCTGGAGCAGGTTTTCATTGCCTTTGCCTCATCCTGACTAGTCTCCCAGTCCCTGCTGCTGAAAATCATCCCCACAGCATGATGCTGCCACCACCATGCTTCACCGTAGGGATGGTGCCAGGTTTCCTCTTGACGCGACGCTTGGCATTCAGGCCAAAGAGTTCAATCTTGGTTTCATCAGACCAGAGAATCTTGTTTCTCATGTTCTGAGATTCATTAGGAGCCTTTTGGCAAACTCCAAGCGGAATGTGTTGAAAAAGTTAAGGGGTCTGAGTCTGAGTGCATATTCTGAACTGATCAAGCAGGTGGAAATGATGTGGCTGCTGTGAGGTGTTCACAGCATCAATACAAATATCCACAAATCTTTAACAATATTTCTCACATCAATTTCAATTCTATCAAAAAATAAAAACAGTATAAAGTTCACAGACAGCACTTGTACATTACATGATGTTAATGTGGGTAACATTTGACATTACATGATGTTAATGTGGGTAACATTTGACATTACATGATGTTAATGTGGGTAAACATTTGACATTACGTGATGTTAATGTGGGTAACATTTGACATTACATGATGTTAATGTGGGTAACATTTGACATTACGTGATGTTAATGTGGGTAACATTTGACATTACATGATGTTAATGTGGGTAACATTTGACATTACGTGATGTTAATGTGGGTAACATTTGACATTACGTGATGTTAATGTGGGTAACATTTTAAAATGTTTGGTAACAAGTCATATTACAGGTTCCCCCCTCTTTTCTCTACCTTGTATTGTATTTATTTGTTCTTTATTTAACTAGGCAAGTCAGTTAAGAACAAATTCTTATTTTCAATGATGGCCTAGGAACATCAGGGGCAGGATAACAGATTTTTATCTTGTCAGCTCGGTTACTAGTCCAACGCTCTAACCACTAGGCTACCTGCCGCTCCAGATGCTCCTTTCAATAAATATTGAGGGTCTTATTTTGTCGACATGATGATCGAAGCTTGGCTGCCATTTGACAAATAAAATCATTCTCAAACTTTGGTCCATAATAATCTCATCATGTAGTAGACTATACCCACACTGTGTCTACAAACTGTTGACTAGAGTGCACCTGTCAATATCAGAGTGGGCACTATTGTTATACCTACGCACCATTTTTTGTGACAAAACAATCAGTTGGCCTAGTGTTGAAAATAGAAATGGAAACCCATTTAACCTGTATTTTTTATTCAGTTTATCGGAATTTAACAGCAAAGGTAATTTGTACAGTGGGGCAAAAAAGTATTTAGTCAGCCACCAATTGTGCAAGTTCTCCCACTTAAAAAGATGAGAGGCCTGTAATTTTCATCATAGGTACACTTCAACTATGACAGACAAAATGAGAAAAAAAATCCAGAAAATCACATTGTAGGATTTTTTATGAATTTATGATGGGAAAACTGATGGGAAAATGCCTATATTGTATTTCTGCAGATTTTAGAATATTCGCATGGAAATCTGTCAATTGGATGGAAACCTAGTGTTAGGTTCTTATTTTTCAGAGTAAATAACCCACGGACACTAGAGAAGCTTTAACGAAGTTTAATTCTATCCCAAAGGTTCTGTACAGATGTAATCAGACAACCCAACATTTGTCCCATCCAGATATTTATATTCCACTTAAGACACTTCCTCTCTCCAATCCTTACAGTTTATGCCCCAACAGGAAGAAGGTAACCAGATACTACCCTGATTACTCCCTTAAGGGGAACTGACCTCACCCCTCATTTGCTGACCTCAGCCCCTCCTTCACCTAATCCACAGAGGTCCATCTGTCTCCCCTGTATCAACACGTCACTCTCCTCTCTTCCATCAAACACATTCCAAAGCCTTCTGGGATTTCTACAGAAAACCCTTCACTTTCTCCTTTGATTCTATGCTTCTTCTCTATCATTTATTTAATATCTCAATGTTCAAAATGTCGAACCCAACAGTCCCTCCTCTTGAACAATGCTCAATTCATATAAACTTGGAAATTACTAATAAATGTATAACAATGATAATAAAACATGAATAAAAACTAACAAATTATTATAAAACATGAATGTGTTAAATGTGTTACCTTTAACCATATCTACATGTACATACTGCCTCAATCAGCCTGACTAACCAGTGTCTGTATGTAGCCTCGCTACTTTTATAGCCTCGCTACTGTATATAGCCTGTCTTTTTACTGTTGTTTTATTTCTTTACCTACCTATTGTTCACCTAATACCTTTTTTGCACTATTGGTTAGAGCCTGTAAGTAAACATTTCACTGTAAGGTCTACCTGTTGTATTCTGCGCACGTGACAAATACACTTTGATTTGATTTGATTTAGAATCCCTTCCCCTGGCATTTCGCCAAGAATCTTCAACCCAAAATAGGTTTTCCTGTGGCAAATTTAGCCAATGTCTCATCGTAAGGAATCCGCAATATATACATGTGGTTCCATAACACTTTCTCTCACCAAGGCAGCCACTTTAGCCATTTCGTCTGCTTTACGATTACCTATGGCGATTTTATCTGTACGACTAGTATGAGCTTCACATTTTACCACTGCTAATTTACTGGTTAACTGACATTATTCTAATAATACATCTACCTCCAGATCATTTTTATTGGTGTTCCTGTCGCTGTTAACATGCCCCGTGGTGACCACACTGTACTCCAAATGCATACCACACACAGCGTACCCCGTTACTCTATTCCCTTCTGTGTTCATGTAACTAGAGCCATCTGTATACAATACTTTTCCTGATTCCAATGCTGTCTCTTGCAAATCAGGCCTAGGTTTTGGAGAAATCTGATCTGGGTCACATGTATGCGACTCACCATCCTCATGCAACTGCATTAACGACGCAGGATTAAAAGCACAAATCTTATGAAATTGTAGATTATCCCCATTTAACGTTAACTCCCAGTTTGTCCATCTTGCACTAGTAACATGTTGTGCTTTGTCATACATGCTTTATGACACTGTTCCGCCAAATTGTGTACCAATGTGGTGCGGTCTCGCATATGAGTTTCTTCGTCTTTTGACACTAATAACAAATCCTCCACGTATTGTACCAACACAGAACCTACAACTGAAACCCTTTTAACGATTGTTGGTTTTAATACAGCTGGACAGTGTCTTTGAGTAGTCTTCGTTTTCTAGGTATCGACTAAAATGTCTCCCATAGGCCTCTACTTTGACATGCCTACTGAGCTCGTTGAACACCTGTACCCTCTTGTAGTTTGGGTTCCAGTTGCTCACTACCCAGCAGACTAATTTGTCCTTCTTGGGCAGCTCAAAGATTTTATCCTCACTGGTTACCTCAACAAGTGACCCATATGGAACCTTGATATCAGAATCCAGTCGATAACTCGCAGTCAAATTTAACAAGTGGTCAACACCAGGGATCCTGTTTGTATTAGCCGGTGATTCTCCATTCCACCACACCCATTTCTGGAACCATGGACGTTGCTCTTGGGGCATGTTCTTCAGGTCTCCATGGATGTCTCTATGGTGGAAGATGACACCGTGCGCCTTGCTGTAAAGGTTTTTATCCACTGTTAGGTGACAGCCTTTGATGTTAAAGTAGGCACAAGAGTCTATGTCAAAGGTGTGATCAAGTGGCCAGATCAAAATGATAGTCATCCTGAATGGTTGTCTGGACATGGTGTGTTTGGTTCACCATCTGGTTCCTTGCCCTACGTACTTGAGTGCAAGGAGGACAACAAGCCTTTCCCGCGTGGAATGCCTGGTCGATAGGGCATGAGAGGAACTTGATCTGGCGTTTGTAGTACATGAAGGATAAGCCCAGTAAGAATGTCATCATCAGAACAGGCCGTAGAACACCCTGGGAAGCCGGAGTAGACATATCTTGACCCTTTGAAAGAGAAAAGAGTCCAATCAAGGGGGTGCTGAGATGTTGGCCAGGGTAGGGGTAGCCAGGTGGAAAGCATGGCCAGCTGTGGAGAAATGCTTATTGAAATGACCGATTATCATAGATTTATCGGTGTTGACAGTGTTTCCTATCCTCAGGGCAGTGGGCAGCTGGGAGGAGATGCTCTTATTCTCCATGGACTTTACAGTGTCCCAAAACCTTTTGGAATTAGTGGTACAAGAAGCAAATTTCTGTTTGAAAAAGCTAGCCTTAGCTTTCCTAACTGACTGAGTATATTGGTTTCTGACTTCCCTGAAAAGTTGCATATCACGGGGGCTATTCAATGCTAATGCAGAACGCCACAGGATGTTTTTGTGCTGGTCAATGGCAGTCAAGTCTGGGGTAAACCAAGGGCTATATCTGTTCTTAGTTCTAACATTTTTGAATGGGGCAAGCTTATTTAAGATGATGAGGAAAGCACTTTTGAATAGCAACTAGGCATCCTCTACTGACGGGATGATGTCAATATCCTTCAAGGATACCCTGGCCAGGTCGATTAGAAAGGCCTGCTCACTGAAATGTTTTAGGGAGCGTTTGACAGTGATGAGGGGTGGTTGTTTGACCGCGGACCCAGTGTGCACGTAGACAGTGATCTCTGAGATCCTGTTTGAAATTAACAGAGGTGTATTTAGAGGGCAGATTGGTCAGGATGATATCTAAGAGGGTGCCCATGGTTACGGATTTATGGTTGTACCTGGTAGGTTCCTTGATGATTTGGGTGAGATTGAGGGCATCTAGCTTAGATTGTAGGATGGCCGGGGTGTTAAGCATGTCCCAGTTTAGGTCACCTAACAGTACCAACTCTGAAGATAGATGGGGGGCGATCAATTCACATATGGTGTCCAGGGCACAGCTGGGGGCCGAGGGGGGTCTATAACAACTTCTACCTTTGCTTCTAAATGCCACCCATAATGATTAACCAATGAGAATGTACATTTAATTAGCTGAACTTTACTTTGTTAATTAGACCAGGTAATACTATGACAAACATTATTTAAGTTAATTATATTTATTAGTTTAAATGACCATATTTAGTCAAGTACACGTTAGTTTAAAAGACAGAGCAGCATCAAATAGAACATGATTAGAGTTTCTACTTATAGTAATTAGGGAGACTGAATGCATGGGTAAGCAGCAGGCCAATTATCTAACTCACCACACCTGGCTGCAACCTGAGCAATCAACTTGGTAGCAAACCATTAAGGTCAGGCACACCTAAAATGGTGGAGGCCCCTCTGTCTGCGCTATAGCCTAACTACGGCAAGTAAAAAGGGTCAAGGGGTCCGAGGACCTAGGTTGACAGAAGTGAGGGAGAGGCTGGAAGCTGTTGATCAACAAACAATCAAACTGTTCTCGTTGTGGCGGTGGTTCGGCACTGGGTCAAAGATGGTAGATAGTGATGGAGACGAAAGTGAAGCAAGCATGGAGCATAGTGGTACAAATACATTTAGGAGTAAGAAAGAGAAATGAAGAGGGAGATAAAGGGAGTAATGGTTTGAAGGGGAGAGAAAGGTCTATGGAGGCAGAGAGGAGGCAGAAAAGGATGTTTGAGGAGAGCAACATAGCTTCCAACGCTAGCAGCAGTTCAGAGGTAGAGAGTGCTGAGGAAGGGCAAGATAAGTCGAGGGGAGCATGGAGGTGAGGAGGAACATGAAGTGATTCTGAAGTTTAGGGAGGAAGGGGAAGTTGGGGCAATGAGTCCGATAAGGTTGACGGCTGTGATAAAAGAGTTGATTGGGGAAGTTGTCCATGCTAAAGTGTTAAGAGACGGGAGCTTGTTGGTGTTCTGTAAGGACATGGCACAGAGGGAAAAAGTACAAGGTGGTGTCAAGCAGCTGGACTCATCAAGCAGGAAAAAAGTGGATTAAAGGGGTGATAAAAGGAGTGGGGGGGGCTGGATGGAAATGGCCAAGTGATGGAAAATCTGATAGAAAGGAAAGATCTGGTGTGCCTGAATGATGCCCGAGGGACCAGGATTGATGTAGCCACAGGGAAAGAGTCTGCCTTGGACCTCACTCTGGTATCTAGTGCGATGGCGGGAATCTGTGAGTGGAAGGTATGGGAGGAGTTGACAGTAGGGAGTAGAGGTCTACCGATTATGATTTTTCAACGCCGATACCGATACCGATTATTGGAGGACCAAAAAAAGCCGATACCAATTAATCGGCAGATTTTTATATATATATTTGTAATAATGACAATTACAACAATACTGCATGAACAATGAACACTTTTATTTGAACTTAATATAATACATTAATAAAATCTATTTAGTCTCAAATAAATAATGAAACATGTTCAATTTGGTTTAAATAATGCAAAAACAAAGTGTTGGAGAAGAAAGTAAAAGTGCAATATGTGCCATGTAATAAAGCTAATGTTTAAGTTCCTTGCTCAGAACATGAGAACATATGAAAGCTGGTGGTTCCTTTTAACATTAGTCTTCAATATTCCCAGGTAAGAAGTTTTAGGTTGTAGTTATTATAGGACTATTTCTCTCTATACCATTTGTATTTCATATACCTTTGGCTATTGGATGTTCTAATAGGTACTTTAGTATTGCCAGACTAATCTCGGGAGTTGATAGGCTTGAAGTCATAAACAGCGCTGTGCTTGAAGCATTGCGAAGATCTGCTGGCAAACGCAGGAAAGTGCTGTTTGAATGAATGCTTACGAGCGTGGTGCTGCCTACCACCGCTCAGTCAGACTGCTCTATCAAATCATAGACTTAATTATAATATAATAACACACAGAAAAACTATCATTTCGGAAACTATCATTTCGAAAACAAAACGTTTATTCTTTCAGTGAAATACGGAACCGTTACGTATTTTATCTAACGGGTGGCATCCATAAGTCTAANTATTCCCAGGTAAGAAGTTTTAGGTTGTAGTTATTATAGGACTATTTCTCTCTATACCATTTGTATTTCATATACCTTTGGCTATTGGATGTTCTAATAGGTACTTTAGTATTGCCAGACTAATCTCGGGAGTTGATAGGCTTGAAGTCATAAACAGCGCTGTGCTTGAAGCATTGCGAAGATCTGCTGGCAAACGCAGGAAAGTGCTGTTTGAATGAATGCTTACGAGCGTGGTGCTGCCTACCACCGCTCAGTCAGACTGCTCTATCAAATCATAGACTTAATTATAATATAATAACACACAGAAAAACTATCATTTCGGAAACTATCATTTCGAAAACAAAACGTTTATTCTTTCAGTGAAATACGGAACCGTTACGTATTTTATCTAACGGGTGGCATCCATAAGTCTAAATATTGCTGTTACATTGCACAACCTTCAATGTTATGTCATAATTACATAAAATTCTGGCAATGTCATGGCCGTCATCTAGGTGGAAATGACCAGACCAAGGTGCAGCGTGGTGAGTGTACATTTTCTTTTATTTAGAATGTCGCCAACAAAACAAGAAACAAAGAAACGACCGTGAAGCTTACTAGGGCTATAGTGCCACTAACAAAGTCAACTACCCACAAACACCAAAGGAAAAAAGGCTGCCTAAGTATGATTCCCAATCAGAGACAACGATAGACAGCTGTTCCTGATTGAGAACCATACCCGGCCAAAACATAGAAATAGAGAAACTAGAATGCCTACCCTAGTCACACCCTGGCCTAACCAAAATAGAGAATAAAAGCCTCTCTATGGCCAGGGCGTGAAAGGCAAATTACTTTGCAACGAGCCAGGCGGCCCAAACTGTTGCATATACCCTGACTCTGTGTGCAATGAATGCAAGAGAAGTGACACAATTTCCCTAGTTTAATATTGCCTGCTAACATGAATTTCTTTTAACTAATTATAAAAATATTAAAAAATATATACTTCTGTGTATTGATTTTAAGAAAGGCATTGATGTTTATGGTTAGGTACATTCGTGCAACGATTGTGCTTTTTCGCAAATGCGCTTTTGTTAAATCATCCCCCGTTTGGCGAAGTTGGCTGTCTTTGTTAGGAAGAAATGGTCTTCACACAATTCGCAACGAGCCAGGCGGTCCAAACTGCTGCATATACCCTGACTCTGTTGCACAGAATGCAAGGGAAGTGACCCAATTTCCCTATTTAAAAGAAATTCATGTTAGCAGGCAATATTAACTAAATATGCAGGTTTAAAAATATATACTTGTGTATTGATTAATCGGTCGATCTCTACCGGACACATTTGAAAATGTTGGAAACTTACGTATGTTGCCAAAATGTAATGAGAAGGACCCTGAGACGTTCTTTTTGTTGGAGCTTGTTGCTGACGCGCTCTCTCGTGCGCCCTGTTCCTGAATGTCTATGTGACTGACCGTTGTTTATTTTGTTTGGTATTGTGCTGTTCTGTCGCTCCTGTCTGTTCCCTTCTGGTCTCGTTTTTGTTTTTGTTGATTTTAAGAAAGGCGTTGATGTTTATGGTTAGGTACACATTGGTGCAACGACAGTGCTTTTTTCGCGAATGTGCTTGTTAAATCACACATTTGGCGAAGTTGGCTGTGATTCAATGATAAATTAACAGGCACCGCATCGATTATATGCAGGACAAGCTAGATTAACTAGTAATATCATCAACCATGTGTAGTTAACTAGTGATTATGTTAAGATTGATTGTTTTTTATAAGATACGTTTAATGCTAGCTAGCACCTTACATTGGCTTCTTTCTGCACTCACATAACAGGTAGTCAGCCTGCCACGCATTCTCCTCGTGGAGTGCAATCTAATCGGCCGTGATCGGTGTCCAAAAATGCTGATTACCGATTGTTATGAAAACTTGAAATCGGCCCTAATTAATCGGACATTCCGATTAATCGGTCGACCTCTAGTAGGGAGTGATCATTACCCCAGAGTATGCACAGTAGGCCAGAGGGAGGAGGAGGTGTCAGTGGATGGAGTAGGCAGGTGGGTGTTTGGAAGGGCAAAGTGGGCTCAGTTTCAGGAGCTGAGTGAACAGGTGATGGCTCAGGTGGATATGAGAGGAAGTGGATAGTATGAATAACTGGGTGAGAAGTGTTAGTGGGGGCAGCTACTGAGGCTATACCTAAGAGTTCAGGGAGGAGGAGGAAAGCAGTCCCATGGTGGCGGAGGAGTGTGGGGCAATGGTGAGGAGTTGGAACAAGGCATTTAGAGTACTGAAAAGGACTCATAACTTCCAACATCTGATTCAGTATAAGCAGGCCCTGGTGAGGAGAACTATCCGTCAGGTAAAGAGGTCATATTGGCTTCGGTTCTGTGACACCATTGGACGGGTGACACCTGTGGAAGAAGTGTGGGAGATGATTAAGAGGATGAGTGAGTGGGATTTTTCTAGTGTTGACGAGTGGGAAGGATGTGGCAGTAACAGATGAGAAGGCAGAGATGATGGCCAAAGTATTTGTCCAAGTGCATAGCTCTGCAAATTTGTCAGAGGAGTGGGAGAGAGAGGGAGAGAATGAGAGAGGAGCATCCTGGAGTGCTGGATAGGAGGGAGGATGTAAATGATGCGTTGAATGCACCATTTACCATGGCAGAGGTGAAAAGGGCAGTAGAAAAGGCTGGGTTAACTTCACCTGGGAAAGATGAGGTGTGCCATGCTATGTTGGCCCATCTTTGTGATGAGGCACAGGATAAGGTGTCGGTGTTGTACAACTGAGTGTGGGAGGAGGGGAAACTACCAGGCAGCTGGAAGGAGGCAGTAGTGTAAACAAGCCAGGGAACGACACAATGAGGTCAACAAGCTATCGGCCAATAGCTTTAACATCACACGTATGTAAGATTATGGAACATATGATTACGAAGAGGCTAACTTTCTTCCTGGAGAGCAGGGGGCTAGTATCGCCACATCAGAGTGGGTTCAGGAAGGGTAGGGGAACTATGGACCCAGTGCTCCTCTTAGAAGCAGAGGTCAGGAAGGCTCAGGTGAACAAGGAGACAGTTGTAGCTGTCTTTGTTTGATGTGGAGAAGGCGTATGATATGATTTGGAAGGAGGGGTTGTTAATCAAGCTTGATATTATGGGGGTAGGAGGAAGAACGTACAACTGGATAAAATATTTCCTGTTTGGATGGTTTGTCCAGGTGAGGGTGGGGAAGTCTCTCAGGCAGCTACATGGTGGATAACGGTACACCACAGGGGAGCGTGATTAGTCCTCTGTTGGTCTCAATCATGATCAATTATGTTCACTCTCAGGTAAGGACAGATATTGGGAGGTCGTTATTTGCAGATGATGGGGCCTTATGGAAGAAATGTGCCATACATAGTCAGAAAGGTACAGGAAGCAATTGATGAGGTAGAGCGATGGCATTAATGTGGGGATTCAGGTTCTCTGTAGAGAACTCACTGTTCTTTACCAGGAGGAAGGTGGGAGATGAGGTATGCTTGAGGTTATATGGGAGAAACTTGGAGAGAGTGGGGGCCTTCAGGATCCTTCGGGTATACTTTGACTGACCTGGGCAGAACACGTTGAGAGAATGGTGGAAATGTGTAAGAAGGTGCTAAATGTGATACGCTGTCTGACGGGGAAGTAGTGGGGGGCGTTCCTCATTGAGGACCATGCATGTTGCATTGATCCGATCTGTAATAGACTATGGCAGTGTAGCGTATGGTTCAGCAGGCCGGACCTCATTGGAAAGGCTATATCGTACAGGGGCAAGGACTCTGAATATGTAGTGGGGTGTTTCGGACCTCCCCAGTGTCTGAACTACAGGTGGAGCTGGGGGGAATATGCCATTGCAGATTAGGAGACAGTAGCTGGCAATGAATTGGGAACATGCTGGGAACATGAGTGAAGACTGAACACAAGCTTTGGGTGGGTGGGTGGGTAATACCCAGGTGAAGGAGATGGGACTGTATGGAAGGGAGTTTAGTCCAACGGTAGCTATTCCTGTAAATTCACCATGGCTACTCCCACCTCCAGTAGTTGATCTAAAAGTGTTGGAGAGACTACAGAAAGACATGATGTTTAAGAAAAGTCTGGATACTGTGTATCAGGATTTTGTAGCCATTTACACAGACGGTTCAAAAGATCCAAGGACAGGACGTACTGGGTCAGCATTTGTAGTGCAGGAATGTGGGGTGGACGTCAGGAAATGTAGTACAGATCATCTGGCTGTATATACGGCGGAGCTGATGGCCATACTGTTGGTCTTGCAGTGGGTGGAAGAAGTCAAGCCAGACAGAGTAGTTATTTGCTTTGATTCATGTGCAGTGTTGATGAGTCTCGAGTCCTTTAGGTCATGTATAAGACAAGACCTGCTGTATGAGGTGCTACAAACCCATTGCAGGATTAGACAAATTAGTATACAGATATGATTTACTTGGGTCCAAGCCCATGTGGGCGTGGAGGACAACGAGGCAGTTGGCTAAACAAGCACTTAGTAGTGGGGATGTTGTTGTAGTTTCAATGAGCAAGGCAGAGGCAAAAAGCCTGATATGGACAGTGATGGTGCAGAGATGGCAGGAGCAGTGGAATAGAGATACTAAGGGCAGGCAATTATTTAAAGTACAGAGGAAAGTCGGGGAGGCCGGCAGGAAAGGATCAAAGAGAGGAGGCTATTTTTACAAGATTAAGGGTGGGACACAGCCAGTTGAAAAATACCTTAAATGTGATGGGAAAGCATCCAACAGGAAAGTGTGATTATTTCCAGGATTTATTATTATGTGATTATTGCCAGTGATTATTGCCAATGATTATTGCCAGCATGTATTGCTACACAGTGGGCAATATCAAAGGGAAAGAGAGAGGCTGAGCTCTAGTATGAGGGAGAAGGGGATACAGGAAATTCGTTTTTAAAGAGTATTTTGAGTAGAACGTTATTATATATAAACTCAAATATTTGAGGCTGCCAGGTAGGATTTAGTTTCTCCCGGTCTCTGGCCCACACTCCAGTACAGTAGGTGTCGGTAATGCACCATAACGTTGGATGCCAACTGCCAATAAACCCCAATGAAGAAGTAAAATGGTAGATAACTATGCATGGCAATGAACTTGTGCACTTTTTCCTAATCACACTGTATAGCATTTTAGATTATAATATTAAAATATAATAGACCAGGCTAAGGCTGCACCATTACATGCCCAAGTTATCAAACTTACCTTGGTATCCACAATGCCAGGAGAAGATGATGTATAGTATCACACTGTCTACGTATACCATCCAGGTGTAGAGATCAGTGAGTGACTGAGTGAAATGCCTTATCAAAATCCCTAATACGTACCTTTCAGAGAGGGGACCGGGCCAGGTGAAAAGACATGGCTGCATTTTGTGTTGTCTAATAACCTGGGGTGTGTTCAGTTCGCCTCAACAGTTGCTACGTTGCGTGATGGTTTGTACTGTATGACACGTTTTCCCAAAATGGTGCGCACCGTTCTTTAACAACCTTTGAAGTACGTTTGGTGGTTGTGGCGAGGTGTGGCCTGATCAATATGGGTCTGAAATGGAAGTGAATAAGGAATAATTATCGGAGGTGGCATGTGCAGTGAAGTTCTCAAAGCTTGCACCGATGGTCAGGATAAAGATTAGTCTGACGGTAGGAGTGACATTTTTTGACAAAGTGGACCCTGCCTTTTTGCTGATCCATATGTGGTTTCAGGGTGGGTGAAAACAAAGTTGGGTGCAGTGGAATCGGTGAAGGTAACCCGAAGTGGTCTTGTGATAATTGTTTGTGTTTCTGCCGGTCAGAGGGAGCGGGCGCTTCACTCCACACTAATTGGGACTAGAGCTGTGACTTGTTTCGCTCTCAAGAAAAGGGCACAATTGAAAAGAGTGACTACTGGGGTAGCGGTAAATGTGAAAGTGGACCAGCTGAAGGGAAAGATTCCCAGTGTTTGTGATGCTTGTCGTTTGGTGCGACGCAAACATTGTGGTGTGAATGTAAAAATAGAAGAGTCATGGTCTGTTCTTTTGAGTTTTGATGTTAAGTATTTGCCCGACAAAGTGACGTTAGGAAATTTCAGTTATCCCGTGCGAGACTTTATGCAATCCATTACGTTGTTACATGTGTCAAGCTTATGGGCATCTGGCACCAGTGTGTATGTGTGAGGTTCCTAGGTGTGAGAAGTATGCAGAAGGACATAAAACAAAGGAATGTGTTGTATTGGGGAAAGAAGTGGTATGTGTTAATTGTATGGGTGCCTATGGGGCTGGGGATCAGAAGTGTCTGATGAGAGGCAGGTTGAGGTTACCAGGGTTAGAGTAGTGTTGAGGAAGATGGGTCAAGGGGGAGGGATCCTGAGAGGATTTGTGAGTAGTAGATCTGTGCCATCACAGAGGGATAGGTCATTGAGTGATATATGCTTCAGTAAGACTGGCTTTTTAGCGCTCATCAATGGACCGCAGAGATGGAACTTAAGTCACAGAAAATAGAAGTTGTGGTGGCAGCTGCAGAGAAGTATTTAGGTGTACGAGATTTGACGTCAGAGTTAGGGTGTGTTGAGTGGTGGTGTCCAAACCTCCCAGGCCATTGGCCTGAGGTAGGACCAGATAGGTTTGAATAGGGTGGTGGGTTTTTAATGTGTAGGGTGTGAGCGCTGCGTTAATCGAATCCGGTATCAGGATAAATAAAAAGCAAGGTCTGCTAACTTTCTTTAATTATGTTTAATTAACGCAAACAATAAATGGCAAATGCAATTTTCGTATATACGGGTTCGCTGTATCACCGCGCCTGGTAAAACAGAGAACAGGCAGGAAGTACGTATACAGCTGTTCTTATACCGTGATGACGTAGTTCCAACCCGTCTGTTGGCCTATCACAGTAGAGGCTGAGCGTGGTTTAAACCTTGCCCAGCCTATCGCCGACACTCAGACTGGTCCCAGTCTCTGGTCCCAGTCTCTCAGATGTCCGCATCTGGTCGTTGGGTAGATTAGATCCGTCTTGTGCCGCTACACTCAAACAGTTCCTTATATGGTATTGTCCAGTGTCCTACCCTCCCTGGTTGGCCTGGAGATATGCACCCCTCCCCTCTCCAGATTGACCACAGCTTTTGCATCAAGGCACTCCATGTTGCTCAATCTTTACACACATACACACATCTGCATTGTTTGTGTGTGTGTGTGTGTGTGTGTAACAAAACAATATTAATCTTCAAACAACATGGTAGCGGGCCATAATGCATAAATATAAATCCTAACAAGGGTTAGATGGCAGGGTATTTTTTTAAATGTATTTTTCACTCAAAGTATAAGGGATTTATACCCTAGTCTAGTTGGTGGCGGTAATGCAACATTTATTGGATGCCAACCGCCGTTAAACCTCAACAAAGAAGAAGCAACGTCACATCCTTTTTCACCATGGCGGCTGATTTAACTCCGAGGTTTAGACGATTGAACAGTCAAACACGGAGCCTTCGTGAAAATGTTCAACCAGGTGAGAAATTGACATGAACATCCTTAGGTTATAAACCGTAACATGCTTTCAACTTTTTGTTTTCATATCCAAAAATACAGCCAGCGTATACAAAGCTGTGTTAGCTCATCTTGCTAGCCTAGTTAGCCTAGCTAGTTAACGTCGTTAGTTAAACTGCAAACCAAGCCGTTATAAACACATTACATTCTAACTTAGCTAGCTACATGTCATGTTTTTATGGCTTATGGCCACAACCCTTATCTTTTACACAACTGTGAGTAAACTTAAGTTAAACGACCATACTAGAGGCGTGTTATTAATATTGAAGTGAAGGGTAGTTAACTAACTAGATTCAGCAATGTGACGACATCCCACAAAAACAACAACCCCCAACAAAAAAACCTGAACTGACAAGAGCCACTGTGCTAACAGTGGCTGTCTTGGCAGATTTGAACTCTGTCGTGGTGTTTTTATTTTGCATGCAGCCGCCATACTGTTGATGAAATATGACTGAGTCTACTACCTGAATGTGTCATCACATAGGATTCTCTGGGCCCTTCCACGCTACACAGCTGTGGCACAACATCATCCAGGCGCTGCATACACAGGTGGAGGTGCGACGACGGCGGCGCCACCTGTGTGTGCACCCTGACTGCTTCACAGGCTCGGATGCAGTAGACGCTGTGCTCAGCTACTTGATGCAGAACGTCTTCTTCTGTGCCAGCGAGGTGTCACGCCTCAAGGCCGCCAGGCTCTGCCAGGCGCTCATGGAGGCCAAGGTGTTTGAGGCGGTGGGCACCAAGCTGTTCCGCCGGGACAAGGAGGCCACTTTCGAGGACACGAGCTGCAGCCTCTACCGTTTCCAGGACTGCGGCTCGCTGCCCGGCTCAGCCAGGAAGGCTGGGAAGGATGGGGACACAGAGAACATGGCCCCCGAGGACTTAGTGAGGAAGAGGAAGAAAGGCTCTAGGTTTGTCTGAGTCACAAACATGCACACACATACATTCTTATTCTTTTGGTTTCTCTCTCACACACACACTTTTACTATACCGCACTACATCATCACTGCTCTCTCTCTGCAGACTGAGTGAGCTGAGGACCATCTCCAACCCCCTGGCGCTGGGCCCCTCAGACCGGAGGGTGGAGAGGCTGCTGAAGATCATCAACCTGCAGCCCTCCCTCCCTAAAGCCATTACCAAAGCCCCCACCACCATCTTCCTTTCAAAGACAGGTGAGATGACAAAGCCTGGCTGTCTCCACCTGGCCATGTTGGAAATTACTATATTGGAAAAGTTAATGTACTTTTTATTTTTTCCTCTTTCTTTTCCATTCTTTGTATCCCTCTTTCCCCCCTCCCTTTGTCTCGTCCTCCCTTTTTCTCCCTTATTTTTTTATTTCCCACTCTTGCTTGTCATTCTACCCACCTCTCTCCTCCCTCTCTCCCTTCTCCTCTGTCCTCAGTGGTGGAGGAGGTGTGGAAGCAGCAGACGGTGGAGCTACCCGTGCTGGACTGCATCCTGGCGACTCCGACCCGGGGGGCCCAGCCCCACCCCCAGGCTGCCGCCCTGCAGCTGCTGCAGAGCCACCACCAGGACCTGGTCATCTCCAACACCTGCCTGGACCGTGAGCTGCCCCAGACCCTCAACCTTCCTGAGTTAGTACCTAACCAGCCGCCATATGATTTAATGGAAAAGATACTAGGAATTGTAAGCATTATTTTGTTGGTCAAAACCAGGGATTGGAACCGGTTTATGGAACAGAACACTGAAAAAGTMATTTGAGRAACGGAAACTGAACTKGGAATGAAAGTGATCTYGTGTTCCGGAACAGAAACATTATTTTCAAATCTTTAGAATGGGTTAATRATGTTWTTTTTGTTCCAAAAATATTCTTAATATCTAGTATATAATTTGGTATRAAGTTATAATGCTAGTAATAGCCTAAACACATTCCAGTTCATGTCATGATGTTCAGCGCTTCAAGCCAAGCTTGTCTCTCTCTTTCTCCCCCCACCGGTAATAGTGCAGGCGCGAGATGCGACTGAAATATCTGACCAATCAACATGTAAAGAACTAGCTTACGCTGCCATAGCAAGCTTCTCTATCAATGCTAATGTGTTAAGTAAATAATGAGCTATTTTGTAAAAAAAAACTGTTGATTTCACTGAATGAAAAGGAACAATCTGAACCGGTTCCGAACTTTTTCTGGTCGGGAAACTGGAACGGATCGAAAAAAGATGGGAATATTTATTTTGGTTCCAACCGCTGGTCAAAACATTAACAACCTMCCATTAAATTATATTTAAGCTCTTTTGACATTAAAAGAAGGCCCTGAAGTTTGCTTCCTCTCCCTGTGACACTGTAGGCTGGACGCATGGCTGGTGGCAGCCGCTGACTGCCTGGAGCTCTTCCCTGACCAGCTGATCGTGTTGGCGGGGGAGCACCTCCTCCAGCAGGGCAGCACCACAGAGGGGGCAGAGAGGCTGAGCGGCCAGAAGAAACTGCTGTTTGACACCATGGCCAAGCACTACGGAGGCCAGGAGAGGTCCCCGCTGCTCACCGGACGCTACCTGGACATCCACACGGCCATACTGGACCTGCTGGGTAAGATTGGCTGGTTGAGGAATTATGGTGGGCTGTTGTGTGATAGTGTTTTCATCATGTTAGAGTCCTGTGTCTGTACATGTCTCTTTGAAGTATACTCCCACCCACTCTCTCCCTATTTTTCCTCTTACTGTGTGTGTGTTCTCAGACTGTGGGAAGGTGGATGATGCTGTCAGGGCCTATCAGCTGTGTCTGCATCTGCTGGAGCCTGCTGGGAGAGATGAGCTGAGGAGGCTCCTGGCCTTCATGGCCGCAGCAGCCCATCCGGATGCATGCCGTCTGCACAAACAGGTAATCCCACACACACACCATTTGAAAACCATTGTTTCTCAAATAATGGGTCAGGGCCCAATGATAAATACTATATACATCAGTGGTGGGCCAATCATACCCTGCGATGGCGGCTGTAGGTTTTTGCTTCAGCCAAAGTGGTAACACTGGTGGTCCACTGTGTGACGGACCACTCAATATGTCCAGACAGACAACAGGGCCCTGGTCAGCAGGATGTTTCTGAAGGCCGTCGTGCAGACTAAAGAGCTATCTCGTACCCAGAGCGAGAGGCTGCTGCTGTTTCTGATGGACAACCACACTCAGCTCTTTAAGGTAGGCACATGAAATCCCTGATCCTCTTTCCTGGCCCTCTTCTGACAGTCCTCCGATAACAAAATAAACAAGTGTAGGGCTGCATTGTTGAACGGAAATAGTAGCTACAGAGGGAGGCTTTAAAAATCAGGATTTGGGCACCGTGCCTTTTTAAAGTCAGGCATCTGAAGACTTAATACTGCACCCTATTCTSAAGAGTGTAATCTGTACTACAACGGTAGGGAGGCGGTACTCCCAACGGTAGTTTCAATTGGTTTGGCGTATTTCTGACATTGCCTGATACATTAAATGCAGCATGTATATCATTTGTTTATGTGAATAAAATGACATTTTATCAACCCTTCTCTGTCCATAATGGAAATAGACCCCCACATCTCTGATTGATGCTGTGAGGAGAACGCTGCAAATTCTGCAGCAAGGAAGAGATCCGACATTGCGAGTGAGTTCAATCCAACTTGAGTACATTCAGCCCCACTTGATACATCATTTTAGGACTTGGTGATCTACAGTATATGCCCTTTTGTGCTTATGCTATTATCATAACAGTACTACATAAAATAGTGAGTCATCCCTAATCTTCAGTAATGAMATAAACCACCATCAGTGTCGTGTTCACTAGGCACGAAATGAAATAAAACCGACTGAAACGGGCAGGAACTACCAATGAGAAGCACATTTTTCCGTGATGCATTCCCTAATAAATACACCCCTGTATTGACYCCCTTCTCCTCATCCTGTGTTGCAGTGTTTACATTCTGCCATCAGGTGTCGCTGCAGCAGTATGAGGATCATACCCTGGAGAGCCTAAAGCAGCTGATCAGGGACATCAGCCTGAGCAAGGCCCTGTCTGTCAAGGAGGAGGAGGCTGGTCAAGGAGTTCCAGAAGCMCCATCCCATAGTCTTCCTCCAGCACTTCTCCTCCATTTTCTAGGGGGGGAAAGGGAATGTAATGAGTGGTGGTAGACCCAATCCAAAATCAAACCTTACCCCTGCCATGCATTTGTAGATTTGGAAGGATTGGATTAGTTATAAGCAATTCCAGGTATAAGTGTTCCACTTACCAAWCAGAGGGTAAGGTCATTCCAGGGCCATGTTCAGTTGCTAAATGTTCTTGAACGTTACAGATTGAAATGAGCCGATGTGATTCCTTATTCTACATGTCAGAGTCATGTTTGATCTACATAGTGTATTTATTATCTGAACGATCAATCCTGCTGAACATGCCCCTGGTCTACACAAGGGCATACTGCATAGAGGGTGGGCCTAGGGGTTGATTTTGGAATTGGGCAGTAGGGATCCTTGTCGCCTTAACAAGCGCGTTTGTTCTTCGTTATGCCAACATTTTCCACAGTGCTGGCAATAGTTTTGTTCCAAGACAGGATATACAGTAAGTTTTTGCCAGGTGATTATCAGGACTGTTTGCGCTTTACATGGGATGAAATTACTATTTTAGTTAGTGTTATCTTTTAGTGATGTTACTCTTACGAGGCTTTGCTTTTCAAGTGTTCTTATGACTCCGGCTTCAGGAATGCATTTGCACTAGTTTGTAGGCCATAGTATGTTAGTGGTATGACAGTAGCAATTGTTTTGTTCTAACAAGGAGAGATGCACTTACCCAGGTGGCTCAAGGGTTTATTTCTGGTGAATGAGAGCATTCTCTGCTTTCCGTAGCTGATGCCTGTCAGGAAAACCTTTGATTTTGTTGAAATCGACACAGAGGGGAATGTGTAATGTTGGTGAAACATTTATCTAAAACTAACAGGCATAGGATCTAACTGAATTTATTCAGGGCTGGTTTTGGTATCAAGTATCTAGTTTTCTCAGGTAGATTTATATTTAGGTACTGTAAATAGAAGTTTAGGCTGGATATTAAGCTTGAACAGGAATCTCTTTAGACGAATAAGCATTACACTTTATTTCTATACCTTAAATGAAATTTAACACACCTATTGTGTTGACAGTCTTAACAAATGACGTATTGTTTTGGATTTCGTTGACTGCATCTTATAACTGGTAAGGGAATAACGCTGGTAAATGTAACACTACTTTTATATCTGTACATTTTCTGTTGGGGACAAACGGAATTATTTGAAATGGTATTCATTTAGTTATTTGTGGAACTGTTTCCCACTGCTGTCAAGAACCYATTTCATATCTGTTAATCACATAGTTGACACTAACTATTCTATTGGATTGTAATAGGCTTTGATTGCATGGGTTTGCAAGTTTAATCATAAGGTGGAATGTTTAAAATGCAGCCAAAAGTTTTTACTTTTGTAGTTTGTTGGTGGTCTTACAAATGAATGCTTTGTCTCAAATAAGTGCCATGTTTTTAGCCTAACTTGAAGTCTGAGTGAATTAACTTATTGAAATGAGTGTAAATCATACAATCCAGGGGTGTGAAAATTAGTTTCTATTGGACAAATTCAAATGGGTCCCTGTTCGTTTCCGTTTTCCTCTGTGTGGTTCCTAGTGAATACACCCCAGGTTACTTTTTGTGAGTATTACATTGTTAATTAAGTTGTTGCATCATTGTTATAACGTTTTAAATTCTAGAGCATTTTCTGTACTGCTGCTGTATGTTGCTGCCTAGTTTTTAGCTTTACATATCTTAGTCAACAGAATAGTACACACGATCTGTAAAGTTGCCGATTCAGGTTTTATAGTTAATACGTTGAATTGTTTTGAAATGCACTTTGTTGAAAAACTATTAAATACAGTACAATAAGACTTTCATTAAACATCATTGGAAGTTCCAGTTCTCATTTGAGCTACCATTGGACATATAGATATGCATGAAATATACAATATTCAAACACTATACAGAAGGGTGTAATCACTTGTCTGGTATAATCATGAGCAGTGCTCCTAAATGAACAGAAAGGGCACTTATCTGATAGAGTAGCCGGAAGTGACGTTTACAGTAAGTGGCAAGCTAGCTTAGCAAAGAAGTCAACCAGAAATTTGGACTGGAAGAGATGGAGGTTGTGTACCACAGCCATCACTGACAGCTGTTTTCCAATTTAAACAGTACTTGGAATCATAAAACCACTGACATTCCCTTCGTGACACAGGTAAGCTTGATATAGTTTGATTCAGACCCAGAAACGCAACACGGCATTTCAACAAACGTCAAAAGTGACGTCTCCCTTTAACTAGTTTCCTACCTAGCCTACTGCTATGCGATAGCTAACTAGCTATCCATGCCAGGTTATACGGCTAGCTAACTGGGTAGCCATATTAACAAAAACCGGTTAAACAGGACAGGTATTGGTTTCGCCAATACGTTAGCTAGCTGGAAGATAATCGTAGCTAGATACATGGTGTAGTAAGCTCTAACCCTGTCACACAATCGCGTTCCTTCCGCAATTGCTGAACTGGCCGTCGGCAGACTCACTGGTATGGATAGCCTATCATAGAAGCCAGCTAACGTTAACTAGCTGCTTGTGTTTGTTCAGCTTCAGCTACCCTACCAGAGTCACGTGATCTGGCTACTTAGTTAGCTACACAGACGGTGAGGTGACGAGGGGAAAGTCTCTGTGATTGGCACATTCACATTTCCAGTGGGAAATAAATTCAACCAATTGTAACAAGTAGCTAAATTGATTTCACGTTTATGATTATAAGGTCCACATTGAAGTGGACTGTTAAATGTAGCCTAACTTATACAATATCCAGAGAGAGAGAGGTACTTTGGATATATCATATTCCAACATTGCATTGCATTTCGCTTAGGATATACAGTAGTTAGGTCTCCAAGCTGGCAGACATATTTTGGTCTAATTCATACATTCATTCAGCTCTATTTCAATATCTGTCATCAATGTGAGGATCTCAATAGCAAGGCGAGATTCTGGAAATGGAAATACTCTTTATTGAAATGACACRACTGCATTCAGGAATAATATTGTGTAAATCTTTTCACAGCAGACGGACGTAGACTTTGATACTTTTTAGGCAACATCAATCTTGATTCAGGATGTCTCTGCTGTAACCAAGAAGCTTGATCTTGACATCTAGCCACTTAGATAGCAAGTTAGAAAACAAAATGCATAGCAGGAGCCCTGACCTGGATATCATTTATTTCATACGTCTTACATTTCTTGTAGTTATATTTAACTTCTAGTTAGTTATAAGCAGTGGCGTAGCCCACACATTTAGTTTGGGACAGAATTTTCAGTTCATTGTTATGGCAACCGATGTGTGAATCATTGCTTTTTTTCTAGTGTGTGTTCCACAGTTTTTTGGACATGATGGATTAGGCAGTAATGAGAGACAGAAAGTTAGTCACACACACAGTGGGGAAGAAGTTGATTAAGTAATGGGTTTTATGGACCGGTTGGTTTCCTCCCTGCTCAAGATTAAAGCCCTTGGTTCTGTCCACGTCCAGCAGTGTCCACTGACTCAATTATGGCTGTTGGCAATGACATCAGCACCAAGCCCAGATGTTGAGGAGAGCAATGACGTTATACCCTGGCTGCAAGAGACCGACTCAGACAGATAGAGGCGTAAGACAGTGACTCAATAAGGTTTATAATTAAACATGGAGTCAATGGCTTCCTCACTAGTCTGTTTGGCGTGTGAACCCACATCTCCAGGATGTGTCCCAAATGGCACCCTATTCCCTATATAGTGCACTACTTTTGTCCAGGTTTTAGTGCACTAAATGGGGAATAGGGTGCCATTTGAGACGCAACCCACTGCTTGATATGCTAATAGGATATTATGTCTGAATGTGTTCATTCACTTTGATTCTATTGTTGTCGTGCCGGAGTTTGGACAGCGCTTGTCGGGATTTGTCAGACGCGACTGCAGACAATGCATACTAATAATACAGAGATATTGACTCCTGTTCGGATCTGTTTCTCTCACTTCTAAGTTACTGATTTAGGAGATTTGTTGGGGTTTGTGTAATCACACTTGCCCACTGTGTGTACTCTGTAGTACTGTGTGTGTGTGTGTGTGTGTGTGTGGTACACATTAGAGACATCGATAGCTCTGTCTACAGCCAGCACAGGACACTTTAATGTGCAACATTTTGTGATTTTGCTCTCGGTGGCAAGCTGTCAGTGTGTGTTGCTAATAGACTAGGTTTTTTCTCCATACGAAAGGGGTGTGTGTGTTTTCAGCCTTTTTTTCAGAATACCATATAGTTGTACCCTCTGTGACCTCTTTGTCTCTCTTCCCCCCCAGGGGTCAAACGTCAGGCTGAGTCACCATGGAGTCCATGCTGAACAAGCTCAAGAGCACTGTCACTAAGGTGACGGCCGACATGACCAGCGCCGTCATGGGAAACCCGGTGACGCGTGAATTTGAAGTGGGCCGCCACATCGCCAGCGGCGGGCCCGGCATGTGCTGGAGGATCTACAACGGAACCAAGAAGTCAACCAAACAGGTGAGGCTGCCTGGGGGCTTCATGGACTGTTCTATACTTAACTAGAACAATGTCTCCCAACCCAGTCCTTGGGCAGCCTGAGAACTTACACATTTGTTTTCCACAATTTGTTCAAAGGATAGATGGGACTCATTTTACCATCTCCAACTGACACAAACTGTCAGTGTTTGTCCTGATGCAGATGTTAATTCCTTCTTCCTTCTTCCAGGAGGTGGCTGTGTTTGTGTTTGATAAGAAGATGGTGGATAAGTATCAGAAGTTTGACAAGGACCAGATCATTGAGTCTCTGAAGAGAGGTGTGCAGCAGCTCACCAGACTGCGTCACCCTCGTCTGCTCACKGTCCAGCACCCACTGGAAGAGTCGAGGTGGGTTAAGCTTACCGTCTGCTTCCCAGTYCAAACAGTTTGCGYGTATATTCTGACTACATTTTGTGATATTTTTGTTTGTTTTGGTGTTCTGCAGGATTTTTTGGGGCTGATCGAGCACACMATTTTTTTCTTGAGGCTTCTCCTAGTTTGAAGTTTACGCCCCTTCGTCTGTGATTGGTCAACAGTAGGGATTCTTCAATGATGTGTTTGTAGTCATTCAACGACAGACTAATCGTTTTCATGCAAATTCCTTCACTTGAGAAATACTCCTCCAAACAACTTGGTTAGATGTAAAATTGCCAGACTAAGACGTCTGCAAAAATGTCAAAATTATAATTAAAGACCTCTTGAGTTATCTTAGATTAATTCAGACTATTTTAAGTATGTGTACTAGCTGCTACGGTGTCTCAAGAGGGACAAACAGTAATATTGCCACTTTTTTTCTAGTTTTTCAAGTGAGGGTATTTTAAGGGAGTATGTGAGCACAGATGTTCACTTCGCCTAGCCGAGTTTTGCTAGGAGCCTTTACACACAGACACACACGTCATGCATACACACCCATGCAAAATATAAATATATATATATATATATATAAATATAAATACACACGACAGAGGACGCATACACACATGCAGCAAGATATGATGAAAAGTTTTGGGCCTAGCTCTATAGACTTGGCACTGAATAATACATACACCTGCCAGAGAAAGTGGAACAAGCGGTACTCACTCAGTCTCTCTCTGTCCTACTCTCGCTCTATTTCAATTCAAAGGGCTTTATTGGAATGCTCACCGAGTCTGTACATAGTCAAAGCTTTCCTTAAGTTTGTGGTATTCTGCCACTGTGTACTCTCTGTTTAGGGACAAATAGCATTCTAGTTTGCTCTGTTCAAGTAATTCTCTTTTTGTTTTCTCATGATTTGGTTGGGTCTAATTGTGTTGCTGTCCTGGGACTCTATGGGGTCTGTTTGTGTTTGTGAACAGAGCCCCAGGWCCAGCTTCCTTAGGGGACTCTTCTCCATGTGCATCTGTCTGTAGATGATGGCTTTGTTATGGAAGGTTTGGTAACCTCTTCCTTTTAGGTGGTTGTAGAATTGAACGGCTCTTTTCTGGATTTTGATAAGTAGAGGGAATTGGCCTAATTCTGCTCTGCATGCATTATTTTGTGTTTTACGTTGTACACAGAGTCTAAATTTAGTGTTTGTCCCATTTTGTGAATTCTTGGTTTGTGAGCGGTCCCAGACCTCACAACCATAAAGGGCAATGGGTTCTATAACTGATTCATGTATTTTTAGCCAGATCCTAATTGGTATCTCTCACACTCGCTCTCACACTACCTCTC
>NC_036840.1:222042-242557 GCF_002910315.2 Salvelinus sp. IW2-2015 | reverse complement strand
ATGCTCACTGAGTCTGTACATAGTCAAAGCATTCCTTAAGTTTGGGTCTGTCACAGTGGTCAGTTTTTCTGCCACTGGGTACTCTCTGTTTAGGGTTAAATAGCATTCTAGTTTGCTCTGTTCTTTTGTTAATTCTTTCCAATGTGTCAAGTAATTCTCTTGTTGTTTTCTCATGATTTGGTTGGGTCTAATTTTGTTGCTGTCCTGGGGCTCTATGGGGTCTGTTTGTGTTTATAAGCAGAGCCCCAGGACCAGCTTGTTTAGGGGACTCTTCTCCAGGTTCATCTCTCTGTAGATGATGTCTTTTTCATGGAAGGTTTAGGAATCGCTTCTTTTTAGGTGGTTGTAGAATTGAATGGCTCTTTTCTGGATTTTGATAAGTAGAGGGTATCTGCCCAATTCTGCTCTGCATGCATTATTTGGTGTTTTACATTGTACACAGAGGATATTTTTGCAGAATTCTGCATGCAGAGTCTAAATTTGGTGTTTGTCCCATTTTGTGAATTCTTGGTTTGAGAGCGGACCGCAGACCTCACAACCATAAAGGGTTCTATAACTGATTCATGTATTTTTAGCCAGATCCTAATTGGTATCTCTCACACTACCTCTCTCACTCGCTCTCTCTCTCTCACACTACCTCTCTCACTCGCTCTCTCTCTCTCACACTACCTCTCTCTCTCACACACACACACACACACACACACTACCTCTCTCTCTCTCACACTACCTCTTTCTCTTCTCTTTCTTTTTATTACTCCATCCTTCCTCTAGTTCACCATCATGCCCCGTTTCTTTTGTTCTTTATCTTCCTCTTCTCTTTTCTCTGTCATTTTTAACACACTCCTTCTTTCTTCACCGTTGTTTGTTTGTAATAATTGACACTGTTTCCTCTCTCCCTCCCTCCTTCAGGGACTGCCTGGCGTTCTGTACAGAGCCAGTGTTTGCCAGTCTGTCCAATGTGCTGGGTCAGTGGGACAACCTGCCCAGCCCCGTGCCCACAGACATCAAGGACTACAAGCTGTACGACGTGGAGACCAAGTATGGCCTGTTGCAGGTGAGACCCAATACACACACAGTCTTGTTGCTATGTATATTGCTTGGCAGATGTATGTTTCAAACCCAATATACCACCACACTCTTTTTCTTATTAAATTGTGTCTGTCCAGCGCATATTTTTGGATATTATTATGATGCACTCCCCTGCCAAGTCACACAGCTATTTTAAAGGGGCAATTCGCGATTGCTACATACATTTTTTTCTTCTTATAATCGATTATATCTACCCATTGTTTCTTGAAGAATATAACTTAAAATGCCTCATGAGTCTTTTCAACGTTACCCCATCAGACCCAAAGCTTGTTTTACTAATTTGTTTATTGATAAACCAACACTAGCCTTAAAACAGTTTAAACTATGATGTTGAATGTAATGGATGTCAGTTGCATCCATGCTCTGTCTAGTGAATTTGGAGTGTTAAACATTTTCCAGCCCCACACTTCGGCTTTTTTACCAAAACCATTGGCGGAGTTGCCTTGTTGTTGTTTTGAACTGCACAGGCCCTTAGAGAGGAATGCGTTGAAAAGTCTTTAAGTTAATATCACAGATTGTCTTTTGCTTCTTTGCTCACTGTCTTACCTGCTACTATTCTTTATCTGCTTCATGCCTCTTTCTTTTTTCTCTTTTCCTCTCTTTCTTTGTTTTGTTATATCCTCTCCCTGTGACTACTCTCATCTCTCTCTCTTCTCCCTCCCTCTCTCTCTCCCTCCTTCACATGTCCCTCCCTCAGATCTCGGAGGGCTTGTCATTCCTACACAGCGGGGTGAAGATGGTCCATGGGAACCTGTGTCTGGAGAACGTCATCCTCAACAAGAGCGGAGCCTGGAAGATCATGGGCTTTGACTTCAGCATCTCCTCCACCAACCCCTCCGATGCCGAGGTGAGACGCTCAGCGCATCTGCCTGTGTGTGTGTGGCCTGTGTGCACCTGTATGTATCTCTTCCTCTGTGTGTATCTGTATATATCCTTACATACCTGTCTCCACCTCCCTCCCTCCTTCCCCCAGCTCAAGTATTCCTGTAAGGAGTGGGAGCCCAACCTGCCGCCGCTCTGCCTCCCCAACCCAGAGTATCTGGCCCCCGAGTACATCCTGTCGGTGAGCTGCGACGCCGCCTCAGACATGTACTCGCTGGGCGTGGTGATGCACGCCGTCTTCAACGAGGGCAAGCCCGTGTTCCAGGTCAACAAGCACGACATCTTCAAGAGCTTCAGCCGACAGCTGGACCAGGTGAGGGGGRGGGGAGTGAGATGAAGGCTTGATGGCCAGAACATGTCCACGTGATTGCTAGTAAAAAATATACATCAAAGTAGTGAGTGCTGGRCCTCTTCATAAAGTTAGAGTTCTCTGGAGCGACAGCACCCAAGGACCTCATTCAGGCAGCAGACCTTAGTTAGAATGCATCACGTCTTATTTAGCATTTTGGGGAGAAAAGGACAGAGCGATATTAATGCCAAAGTGCACTGCAATATTTGTAATGCTTCATTGATTCCATACTTTTTGAATTAGTAGATCTCTCTCTCTCTCTCTCCCCCCCCCGTCTGTCCATAGCTCAGCAGACTGAGCCCCACCATGTTGAATAAGATTCCTGAGGAGGTGAGGGAGCACGTCAAGATGCTGCTGAGTGTCACGCCCAACGTCCGGCCTGATGCTGACCAGATGACCAAGGTCAGATCACCCCCCGTGTCACCAACTATGACCTTATGTCACTAATACAACAGGATACACATACGTTTTTACATATTAAAACATGCTCACCAAGTTAGCTAACTGATAAATATTAGAAATGCCTTTTAGATTTTCTGATTCATTAATAAAGCTAAACTTGAATGTGTGTCGTCGTGAATATGTTGTGTCGTTGAATAGTGTCGTCGGTTGAATATGTGTCGGTCGGTTGAATATGTGTCGTCGGTTGAATATGTGTCGTCGGTTGAATATGTGTCGTCGGTTGAATATGTGTCGTCGGTTGAATATGTGTCGTCGGTTGAATAGTGTCGTCGGTTGAATATGTGTCTCGGTTGAATATGTCGTCGTTGAATATGTCGTCGGTTGAATATGTGTCGTCGGTTGAAGCCCGTTTCAAGATCGTATTCCTAAAAAGTTATTTCAGAGAATTTAAGCAAGATGAAGTCATTGATCCTGCTTTATGACATACCACCCAGTTCAGTTGAATAATCCCTTCTCTTGCCTCTGGATACTTCAGATCCCCTTCTTTGATGACGTTGGGGCGGTGACGCTGGCCTACTTTGACTCCCTCTTCCAGAGGGACAACCTGCAGAAGTCCCAGTTCTACAAAAACCTGCCCAAGGTCTTGCCCAAGCTACCCAAGGTTAGTGTTGACTGTGTGTGTGTGTTGCTCTTACAGGTCATTTTAGTGTCCTAGTTGTACATTCCTACAGTAGAATGCTTCATCCTCAGTGGACCGGTAGTTTGGAACGTGGTCTTCAATAATCCAGTCAAATTGGGATTGGCCATTTTGCAAATATGTGCTCAAAGGTGACTTAATAAAAATGATTCTGATTAAAGCCACTATTCCTTACCCCTTTGCGTCCTGTCTCTTCCTCTACACCCCAGAGAGTGGTGGTGTATCGTATCCTCCCAGCCCTCACCTCAGAGTTTGTGAACCCAGACATGGTGCCGTTCGTCCTGCCCAATGTGCTGCTGATCGCAGAGGAGTGTACCAAGGACGAGTACGTCAGACTCATCCTGCCGGACCTCACCCCTGTGTTCAAGCAGCAGGAGCCTGTCCAGGTACACACACACACACACACACAGACGGACGGACGGACGGCTGCAAAGGACACACACATATAGTGTATCCCCATACCCAATTTTCAGGCCTACCTTCTATGTTTTCTTGATGTGTGTTACAGGGATGGCATGGTTAGATAACAGACTAGAGGATGCTATACGCTTTAGCTGGTGACAGGGCTGTATAGATCATACTGTTTCTCTCTCTTCTCCTTTCCACGCCTTCAGGCAAGCAATATGGTGAGTGGTCTTTGCTAAGCGTAGTTGCTAAGACTGTGTGTGTGTGTGACACTAATGCTTAAAAAAAGAGCTCACTTTATTCCTAGTTTCATTTCACTGGTAGTTACCCATCTCTCTTTTTATCTGTCACTCTCCCATCATTAAGCCTGGATGAACTGCGTTTAACCCTCTGTGTCTCTCAGATCCTGCTGATCTTCCTGCAAAAGATGGACCTGCTGCTGACCAAGACCCCACCGGAGGACATTAAGAACAGCGTTCTGCCCATGGTCTACAGAGCCCTGGAGGCCCCCTCCATCCAGATACAGGTACCAGGGACAAGCACGTCATGACTTTACAAAGGGTTTATTCCCCCGGCAGAAAGAGAAGTGCAATACTAATGAAATGAGGTTTAGGATTGAGGTTAAAGTTAGGTTTAGTTTGAGTGTGATTCAAGGTAAGTGTAAATTAGCATGCTGTCGTCCGTTGCCATACATTTTCTGCCCGTTAAAAATACACTGCCTTGATTTAATGCGTAATTTGTTGGCCAGGTACTGTACATTGTAAAAGACAGACATCTCTATTTACCTATCCAACTTGAGTGATTAGTGAAGGAAGTAAAGTGTAGGAGGATAACTGCAGCGTTACGACTAAACACTGATTGTGGTACAAGTTGCCCCTAACCACAGCTCTAGAATCCCATTGCCTGTCCCCAAATCCTAAACTAACCATTGAGAGGATAAGAAAACCTGACCCATTGAGAGGATAAGAAAAACCTGACCCATTGAGAGGATAAGAAAAACCTGACCCCTGCTCACATGGGAACCTGGGACATGGGAACCTCCATAGAGATTCTATAATACGCCTGACCGAGACAGACAATATTTTGCTGTTGCTATGATCCCAATGGTCCATTCGAGAGTTCTAGGCTATATGTGATTCTATGGAAACCCCTGCCGTTAAGTCATCAGCAATGCTGTGCCATATATTTGTGTGCCCCCCCAGGAGCTGTGTTTGAACATAATCCCTACCTTTGCCAACCTGATCGAGTATCCCTCCATGAAGAACGCACTCATCCCCCGCATCAAGTCTGCCTGTCTACAGACCTCCTCACTTGCAGTCAGTCTCTCGCTTTCATTTGACTCTTCTCTCTTTCTTTGTCTGTCGGTCTCTTCTCGGTCTCGCTCTCTCTCTGTTGATCAAATGCACATGGTTTGTTTTTTGACAGGTGACAGAAATATTCTGATTGTGTGTGCGTATGTTTGACCTGTGTGTGTAGGTGAGGGTGAACTCCCTGGTGTGCCTGGGGAAGATTCTGGAGTACCTGGACAAATGGTACGTCATTGACGAGATCCTTCCCTTCCTGCAACAGATCCCCTCCAGAGAACCAGCCGTACTCATGGGGGTTCTAGGTAACGGAACATCTAGAACGTCTAAGAATCTAGATGATAGTCCTAGGGATTGTTTGAAAAAAAGCAAACTAAGAAAAGATCTCTACAGAAAAATGATTAGTACTGTTGAAGAGTTCTATCTCATTTTAGAATCTCCTAGGATAAAATGAATCAACTCACCTAGGATAAAATGAGTCAAAACTCACCTAGGATGAAATGACAAATTGAAATGGTTAACACTTAAAAACATGATCTATCGCTTTAACAGTATTGCTGCTTTTTCTGTTGATTGTTGTGGTTCTGATCTATTGGTGGAATGGTTGTTTCCTCCCATAGGGATCTACAAGTGTACCTTCTCCCATAAGAAACTGGGCATCCCCAAAGAGCACCTAGCTGCCAAGAGTCTGCCTCACCTAGTCTCGCTCAGTATAGACAACAACCTCAACCTCAACCAGGTTGGTAGAGCACACACACACATACACACACACACACACACACACACACACAGAGGTTGTACCCCCACCCTCTCTCTGTGTGTTTCAGTTTAACTCCTTCATGGCTGTGATCAAAGACATGCTGACTCGTATGGAGGCAGAACACAAGACCAAACTGGAGCAGCTACACAGCATGCAGGAACAACAGAGGTATCAGTCAAATCATTCTCTCCCTCCTGTCTTCCTCTGACGTTGTAATGTTAGGTGCACCAGTACAGTGAAATGTCTTTCTTGCAGCTCTAACCCCAACAATGCAGTAATCAATAACAATGTTTTACTAAAAATCATCAAGGATGATGAATCCATAACAATGTTTTACTGAAAATAACAAGGTAGAACAATAACGCTTGAGATATATAAAAATAAGAACAACACGATAAAGTAAGTATGCATACTATATACAGGGTCGGTTCCAGTAGGGATACTGGATTGATAGAGGTAGATATGTATAGGGGTAAGGTTACTATATACAGGGTCAGTTCCAGTAGGGATACTGGATCGATAGTTAGATATATGTATAGGTTTGTGTATGTGTGTTGGAGTGTCAGTGGGGGTAGTGTGTAGAGCCCTGTGAGTGTGTATAGAGATGGTCAGACATTTGTATTTTATTCTCTATGCACACTCACAGGGCTCTACACACTATAATGTTTTAGACTTCTGTTCTTTCTGTATTTACTATCTTCCTACTTCTCCTTTTATTAGTCAACAATGACTCAGGAAAGATGTGATGCAAGTTAATGTTCAGAATCTGATTAGAAAGATGAGGGTTGAGTAATGTTTTATGTTTGTGCGAGCCAAATTCCCCTGAATGAAATAGTTTGAGCTATTCTGTCTGTCCTCAGGAGTATGAATATTAATACCAGTCAGACCAACCAATCGGAAGAGACGACGCGCACCCCCAGCCCTGGCAACCAGGTGAGAGGTAATTTCCTTGACAAAGAGGGGAGAGGCGATTGTCCAGATGAGGCAAATGCATGAAGGATTGATTAAATGAAGGCTTGATGTGTGATTTCATACACTTAAAAGGCCAAATGTATAATAAAAATGCATGTTGCCATGGGTTAGTGTTATGGGTTATTGAAACCGTTGTCTTTTTCCAGATTGATGATGTCTTTGGAGGGAGTTCTAGGAGTGCAGGGGTTAATGGGAAAGCGAACGGAAACTCGGCATCAGCTCCCCAACTCAACAGAGTACGTACTCTGCATCTTATTCAGTAGGCACAGACCGGAGCAAACGTATTGCAGTGGAAGTCTGTTAACGTTCCTGTTAAATTAGCTTGGGTGGTGCATGTTCTGTTTGACTCTCTTTTTGTGATTGAATGTTACCAAACCCATCTTATCTAGCCTAACCTTGTATAGCTGCTAGTGTATATTTCAGGGATAAGGGGTTATTATTAACGTTTTCTGTTCTTTCTCCCTTCCCCCCTGTCTCTCGCTCTGTCCTTCTCCTCTCTCTCTATAGATGTCTTTGACTCTGGAGGAGAAGCAGCGTTTAGCCAAGGAGCAGGAACAGGCAGCCAAACTAAGAAACCAGCCAGCACTAGCCCCCCAGAGTATCAAACCAGCTACTCCTTCTACCCAGGTAGAAGACATACACACACACACGCACACATACTCGCGTGAAAATMTATAGTTCCTTACTTGGTAGCCATCCATGGTTACACGTTTTGATGTCCTCATATAGAACAATCACAATATATCTGTATAATTTATTAGTTTGATGTTTTAGAGTGATGTAATCTACTTTAGTTTCCACTTCAAACCTGCCACCTATTTGTCATTGAGATGATAAGCTGATTTGACCTGATGTGTTTGGCAGGCCAAGGACCTGACCAGCTGCCTGCTGAACAATATGACATCCCTGGGCAGCCTGTCCCTCACCTCTCCCCCCAGACCAGGCCTCATCCAGGGCAGCACCATSTCAGCKTACCCCTCCACCACCCCCATGGGCTCTCTGGTCAGCAACGGCTACAACCCAACCATGGGCTTCCAGACAGGGGGTCTGGGCATGCGGCCCCCCGGCCCCGGCCTCTACGGAGGGATGGCCACCACCACCAGCACCCCTAACTTTGGTGCCCTGACCCACAACCAAGGGAGTACCAACACCCCTGACATGTCTGCCTTGGACTCCTTGTTCACTTCCAACAAGCCCAAAGTCAGCCTCAACCAAATGGCTCCTCCCAAGCCCACCCCTGAGACCACCGCCACCCCCTGGCTTAATCAGTTTGGTTCAGCCCAGCCCAGTCAGACTGCKCCGATGCAGGGCGCGCCATTAGCCATGGGAGGGMTGACCAGCGGGTTCGGYATGCAGGCCAACCCTTTCTTCAGCCCGCAYAACTTCTCTCAGCCCACMSCCGCTCCCGGAATGAACGCGGGTGGTGGGCTCAGACACAGTTCGTCCGTCAACAACGACCTGAAAGACCTATTTGGCTGAAAACAACTTTCCCCTCTTTTAATGACGACAGACTGATGAAAGGGGAGTTGGACTTTTGAACTGCAAACAAGAAGAACGAAAAATCCACTTTTTGGACCGACTGTGAAAATGATGATGAATCCACTTGATATTTGTTGCAATTTGTATTTTAATCTTCTGTGGTTTGGGTTGCAGTGTGGTTCTTCTAAGCTCCCATCGGACTGAACACTGAAGACTCAGCTTTTCAATCTGCACGCGGATTCCAAARCTTCTTGACTAGAGAGAGAGAGAAAAAGACACTTACGTTGTGTTCTGCTCTCAGTAATGTTTGTGGGGGTTTCATATCGTTTCTTACCTGAGACACTTTGGGGTGAAAGGTTTATTCTAGAATGCATATCTTCTCCATAATATCTGTTCTATGTGCTAGGATGAGCAGTGGCATGGAGACCAGTCCTTCTCAGTCCATTCCTTTTTAGCCCAGCGCCAACACATGTTATTCATGCTGCCCACCTCAGCAGCCTGCTTTATCATATCAGCGTGGTTCTTTTTAGTGGGGTCCTGTTGCTTTGAGGACGACAATCCAGAAGAGCTGTAGAATCGCCGGCTAAACCGCACGGGCGGAAAGGCCAAGTCTCCATGGAAACGGTCTCCGCAGTAACACCCCAGTCCATTTTGGGATTTTTAGTACCCATGCTTTCTGTTCTCTGCCTAGAATGAGATGAAGAATAAGGATTCAACAGTGATGTGTCAAGATTCTTACAGTATAAATGAATCCAACTGAAACGGGATGGAAGTGAAAATCTAATCGAAGTTTATTGGTTGCGTACACAGTTTAGCAGATGTTATAGTGGTTGTGGTGAAATGTTACGAGCACTTCTGCAGTTTCTACATCTGACCTAAAGAAAGGGTATTTTCTGAGACGAAATCCAATTCAACCAAGTTTGAAAAGGGAGGGGTTGATTGTGTTTAGGCAATTAGTCTGGTTAGGGATTGTTATCCACACAGAATCCTGTGCGTGCTGTGAGGGTGACGTTACATACGGCTACCTTCTTAATTGAAGTAACTCACCTGCATATGTACTGAATGGTTTGCTGTAAGTGAGTGATTGGCCGATATATACTGGGAATTGTGAATGAATGTGAAGTAGTACACACATGTGTGCATATTGAAATGTCAGCACAATCATAATTCATTTAGTTAGTTTGCCCTGTGTGTTCCTGTTTTGTAATACCCCCTCTGACTTCATCAATGTGTTCCCTTCATCATGTTACTGGCCTGACCAAGATGGGACACCACAAATGATTGTGATCCTGTTGAAATGTGGTGAATTTAGTAATTTAGTTTTATTCCATGCATCAAACCAGGCTGCTTTCAACAAAGCAAGCAGCCCGTGCATTTTAAGTTAATCGTTGGACATATCAAATGCAGTTTTTATTTTAAAAAACTCATATATATGAGTTGAGCACTTTTTCATTAAAGGGGACCTGTCCTAAATTGTTGATAAATAAATCGATTTAAAATGGGAGAGCTCTTAAAGGGGCCCTTGGATTGTTGTGCTCTTGTGATGATGAATGAGAGGCCTTAGAGGAGAGCTGTGTGCAGTAATAATCCTTGGGGGTGGAACTAAGTCTGGGGCTGCATCTCAATAGTCAAAAGTAGTCTCCTTTCCTCGTCCCCTTTGCGTATCTTCTTCCCTTCATCTGCACTGGTCTGAAATCCCAGGATAGGTGAAAGCCCTATGGGCCAAATGCGACAGGAGAGTGTCATCTCACCTATCCACCTGTTGCAGACTAGTGCAGGTGAAGGACGGAGATGAGAAAAGGACGCCATTGTAGACTTTTGAGACCAACCCCGTTGTGTGAATCCTCACTGAATGCTGTTTGCAGACTGGGGGACGTAGGTTTTGTTAACTGAACACATGCTAACTTATATTCACAGGTCTTTGTTGGATTTAAAAAAATAAATGTATGCCTACTGTAAACCGTGACTAGGTGAGCTGTCACTGAGTTGGCACAATGATAATGTCATGGGCTAGTGTATAACAAAAAGGTGGTCCTTCTGGGTTGTTAACCTCTTTCTATTGGACACAAGTGATGGAGATCTGTCGTGATTGGGCAAAGACCTCTCTGATGTCCATCGTTCACGAAAGGTAGCTGCAGTGTTCATGTGATTGTAACTATGACGACGGAAGCCTTTTTGAGGTCGAGAACTGGATTGCGTTTCCTGTCGTTGTGACTCGTGTGTTTGGACGCGAGGACAAAAGCCTATTCTTCTACAAGAGTTCTGATCCTTTGTATACTACTGCTGTCATATGTGTAGTGTGGCCTCTATGAACTATGTGTTGTCTGAGGTGGTTCAATGAAAATCTGTACATATATATGAAAATACACAATCTAATATTCTCTATGATGTCAGTGTATTTGAGTCTGAGATTTGAAGAGTAACTTTGAGTTCTGGAATAAGATGGCCTCAATCAGTAGATACTTGAAAATCACCTTTTATTCAAACTAAAGACAATGAAAACGTACATGCTAGAACATGCTCAAAAGGCTTCTTCCTTTTGTACCAGTGGCAGTGAGAGGGTTCTTTTTTACAGTTCCCATTTAAATAAAAGTATTGTGCAGATTGTCAGAAGCTACTTTTCTAATAATAGTATTGGTTTTTAAGTCTATGCACAATGTTGAGAAAATAACAGGAAATCCATGAATACATATGTAAACAAGTTTCATTTTTAGGAGGAAGTGGAATGGAAGGGGTTCTGTCTCAGTACCGGACAGGGACTTCGTCTTCACTGTGCACATGAAGAAATGGAGTTGAGAGGAAGCCACTTTAGACAATTGAGATGCACCCAGGGTACAGTGGAGGCTGGTGCGAGAAGCTATAGGAGGACAGGCTCATTGTAATGGCTGGAATGGAATAACAGAAACAGAGTGAAACGTTTCCATGTGTTTGTGTTTGATACTGTTCCATTTATTCCATTCCAGCCATTACAATGAGCCTGTCCTCCTATAGCTCCTCCCACCAGCCTCCACTGCCAGGGTATTGCACTTCGCCCCTGACAGAGGACAGTGTCGTGGGCAGTGATTAGTTCAGGCGTCGAACAGATCGGGTGGTCTGAGTGGACAGGTTTCTTTGGGTCAGGGCTGCGAAAGACAAATCAAACAACTGTTAGGTCATGACAATAATGTTCTCCAACACAGGAAACGCTTGGTTTGGAGTTTGGATTCATCAAATCAATTAAACTATTCCTCAACCTTCAACCAACTGCTATCCTTTACCCGTTAGGCACTTGTCAAACTCATTCCATGGAGGGCCGAGTCTCGGCGGGTTTTCGATCCTCCCTTGTACTTGACTGATGAATGAAGGTCATTGTTTAGTAAGGAACTCCCCTCACCTGGTGGTTTAGGTCTTAATTACAAGGAAAAACCAGCAGACACCAGGCCCTCCAGGGAAGGAGTTTGACACCCCTGCTATAGGCACTTGTTCTGTGAAGATTACATATTTACCTGAGAAGTTCAGTTGATAGCTGAATCTCCTGGTAGTGAAGTTCATAGTTCCATTTGGGTTCTGCTGGTACTGGGCTTCAATGTCCTGGCTGGATACACTGCAAGTGCCGCTTCTCTACAGGATTAAGTCGACACACACGCTGCTTGGTCATGTGTCTTTAATGTAGTAATATGAAGACTACTCTTATGGAGTCTGATGAGAGCGAGCAGTAAAACGGTTCATCTTACTTTGGCGAAGTCTTTCCAGCTTCCGTCCACGTCTTGAAACTGCCAACGGGACTGTAAACCCATTCCTCCACTGTGAGAGGAGGACGGGAATTAGACATAGAGTTTTCATTATTTGTCACATTGTACAGTTGTTACACATGGGTTCTCTCTAGCAGGTCAGAAAGGCCTTGACTAATGGCCAGCACTTCTTCCTGACTACATGACCAGACCAGGAAAAACTATTGGCCATAACCTATAGGGACAAGACTTTGGTCAGTAAAACTCCTTGCTCTAGGTTCCCAGCCTGTATTGTGCATACCTGCTTGTTTGTTGAGCTTCACATTGAGTTCTCCTCACAATTCTTTTGGTCCCGATGCGAACGTTGGTCTGACACATGCCTGGAAGAGACACAGAAAACTTCAGGAGTGTTCCTAGACAGGTCACGTTATGGTACACCAGTATTTAAGTCAGTCTGACCTGAGAAGTCGAGGGTGTAGGAATATCTCCCAGCTTTGAAGCGTATCTGTCCCTTAGGGTTCTTCTGGTAGCGTCTCTCAATCCCAGCACTCTCCAGTGAGCAACCCTGGAAAAAGCCACATATTATGTGCTGCTATACCATGACTGTCTCCCTCCCCCTTTCTCACCTTAATGAGGGCATATACAAAATACAATATGTCATGTAGTGTGCTATTTGCAAGGGTTCAAGGAATAAAATAATGTCCCACTCACTGGAGTCTGGTATTCTATCCACACTCCCTCCTCGCCCATGAATTCCCAGGTGTAGCCAGCAGAGGGCGGTGGTGAGGCAATTACGGTGGGGGCTGATTGGGCAATGGATAAGCTGCAAAAAAATAGTGAATTTACACTTCAGTGTTGCTGTGACAAGAAACTAGGTGTGAAACTATAGATGATCACACTTGCATATGTCAGGAAAGTATGTCAAGTTATCTTGACACTGAGTTGAGGTCAAAGGGGAAACCAATCACACTAGAGAAGCTGGAATTTTTTGTTATAAATAATGTATATTTAATGCTGTTATTATATTGTGGCTATTTTGTTTTGGTGTTTGTAACTTTTTCTGTATAGATTTGATGAAGATTTCTATTGAATAACACCTACAAGATTCCTATAGGCCAGTTTGTATACAGAAAGTCTGCATTCCAGGCTGACTACATTGCAGACGGCGGCCAGATCTCACAACGCCTGGATAGGTTTAAATAATCAGCTAAACACATCATATAATACAGCTGCCTGAGTGGTAGTCAATGATGCAATACAACGAATGCAATGAAGTTGACCTGGAACTTACCCATTCAAATAACTTTGGCAACACAACCATCACACAGGTTAAATTAATGAGGCAGGCGCCTAACGGTGTATATAGATGAGGCAGCATAATAAATGCTCTTCATCGTAGGTCCTAGGGGAAGAGGCTAGGGGCCAAAATACCTGCTGTTCATCGTAGGTCCTAGGTGAAGAGGCTAGGGGCCAAAATACCTGCTGTTCATCGTAGGCCCTATCCTAGGGGCCAAAATACCTGCTGTTCATCGTAGGCCCTAGGGGAAGAGGCTAGGGGCCAAAATACCTGCTGTTCACCGTAGCCCTATCTTAGGGCCAAAATACCCTGCTGTTCACCGTAGGCCCTATCCTAGGGGAAGAGGCTAGGGGCCAAAATACCTGCTGTTCACCGTAGGCCCTATCCTAGGGGCCAAAAACCTGCTGTTCACCGTAGCCTCATCCTAGGGGAAGAGGCAGGGGTCTAAATGGAATAAGGCTGTGGATGAAAACCTCATACCTGCCATTCCCTGAGACGATGGTTGAACTTTGGACGCCGCGGACGTTTCTCTGTACCCGGGTGGCTGAATTGGTCTGTGTCATAGCTGAAGAAGACATACATATGCTAAGAAAAACCTTGGTATTGTACGGAAAATGCTGTCTGGCAGGATATGCAAAGTATTGTCGATTGCTCTACAACAACAAAAAATAAGCTTAAAGCGGCAATCAGCATGAAACAATAACAAATCATTCTTCATGCCCTGTTTTGGTAAAACGGTAAGGGAGGAAGCTGGAGAAATGTAATCAATCTCAAATTCATAGAGCTATGATTGCAAGGACTGACCATCCATGATATCAAAAGTATAGTTTTAACCATGTTGAGAGGCTAATAAATGTTTGTTTATATTTACAAACACGGAGTAAAACAAGCTTGTATTTTGGGTTCTGATGGGGTATGACAGTTGAACTAAGCTCATAAGGCATTTATAAGTTATATTCTTCAGAGTCAATAGGTACATATCATTAAGTTAAAAAAGTGATGTAGCAACTGATCAATTCAATCCATAGTGCAGAAGACCTGCCTTGTAGCGCAGTTGACATTTAAAGGTAATTTACAATTGAGCCAAAATATGCAGCGTTACGTGAATGCAGTCTCCGCAAACGTGGTAACATTGCCTTTAAATGTCAATCGTGCTAAAGCGCAGATCTTCCACGCTATGGGTTGAATCAAACCCCAAATGCCAGATCTCAACCCTGGTGTTCCTCTTTATGCTACTGGCTACTTGCTCTGTCACATCACACTGTATGTGGTGGGATAGGGGTCAAATAGTACATAATTGGGAGGGATTATATTAATTTATAATAATAAACACTTGTTTTGTTGTTTTTCCGCTGCACGTTTCGAAACGTTTTGCTACAGCATGACCTAATGAATACGGCCCTGTGTGGAGTCTACCTGTGAAGTCTAACGTGTAGCTGTTGCTCCCACAGTGAAGTGGAAGGTCCCCTGAGGTCTGAGGATGTACTGTCGCCACATCACCACTACTGACTGAGGACGAGCCCTGACCTGGACCCTGGGGTCGGGAGAGGGAAGGGGAGGGGGGGAGGGGGGGGCAGAAAGAGAGAGAGAGAAATGAAATATGCAGGGAGAATTTCAGTTTTATTTAATAACAATTTAAAACGTTGTATTATAGGACTATTTGGGAACTTTCAAATTCACTCACCAAAGAACCGTATTCACGCCATATCAGAATGTCTTTTGAAATACCACCCGATGTCTTCACTTTGACCCTGAGGTAGGAACGTGAGTCGCCGTACACCCATGGCAGCATTTTGAGCCTCAATCTGATCAAAATCTATATAGACCTGCCTAGAATACACAGAGCAGAAAGGCTACACCACACAATCCACCTGTTTGTTCAAAAACAGTCAGAACTTAGGTTACTGAACTATTTATAACATATAACAAATTCAAACCTAGGATCTGATTATGTGTCTTAATTCTCTAAAATGCTTCCTCTCCTGTTACCTCCTTGAACCAATATTATCTATCAAGGAAAGGGACAAGGAATGAACACTATTCAAGACTATTGAGATGCAGCTTGTATAATAGAAATTGCTACTAAACGTCTACTGTATACTGACCCATGTGTGATGGGTAGATGTTCATTCCTTTGGCCCCAGGCTGGCAGTAGTGGGTCTCGATCACATGGTCATTGCCAATACTAAGCCATTCTGTCCTTATATACAGCTGCCACTCAAAGTGGCTCCCCCTGGCTGTCGAAATAGGAATGCTATAGCAAGTGTGCATCATCTGTTGAAGTTGCCCCTTTGCACTGATCTAAGGTCAGTTTCTGTAGTTCTTTCCTTTTAATTTACCTGAGGCAGATTGACTAGATGTGCTCTGTTCATAGTTCTCTTCCTCCTCCTCCTCCTCCTCCTCATATTCCTTCAATAAGGATTAGACCGGTAATAAACAAGTCTGAAACTATTTACTATAAATAATGTACATCTACAGAATGATATACCGGCAGGTCTATGGGCTCTTATTCATTGTTAAATACTTGATTTTCTGCTATGGCAGATTTATTGCTCAAGTAGTCAGCTGTGACATCAGCATTAGGCATTTGATAATCAAGTGTTTTGTGGGTGTGGGTTAATTGAAAAAGCCTAATGCAAACAATAATGCAACTGAGAAATGTTGACCTGTAATGCTCGTAAACTTACCAGATAACTATTGCCAAACCCACGTAATGACACTGTAAATAACAGATATTCAACGTAATGACACTGTAAATAACAGATATTCAACGTAATGACACTGTAAATAACAGATATTCAACGTAATCATTATAACAAAGTTAAAAATAATCTAGGCAATGATGAGCCGACTTGCTTGCTTTAGTACAAAAAACTCCCAAAAGATTAAATGCGTATTAAATCATGTATAGAAATGTTATTTGAAAGGCTAGTTATTTAAATATAAATATAATAGTCAAATGGTTGTATATAAAAAAACGTCTTACTTTTAGTTGAAAATATAGAGTGGAAGTTTCATTCGTCTTTACACATCAGTCAAGACTTTCTTTTGTATTGCTTTCACTTTCATTTCTTGAGCATTACGGGCGCGGCTCTGTTTCGCATAAGACATACCCTTTCAGATTGGAGAAAGATAAATAAAGATGAACAAAGGGTTGGTCTTAGTAGAACCAAGAACAATCATGCAAACTACCAGAACACAAAATAAAAGCATTCAAACATTTCAGATTTTATTCAGCTTTTAATCAAAACCTTATTACATGGAAACATATACTGTTTTTGTCTTTATTCATTGTGTACAGTAACAATACGGCAGTTTAAGCTTTCAATCATATTGAGGTACCAAGGACAAGCGTCAGCCCCCTTTATAGGAACATTGTGTTATTCCAACATTACTGCATTACTGTAGATTGTATTGCATTGATTTTCATAAAACATAATCAATTCATCATTGCTAAGTCAAACTGTTCAACTGTTCATAACAGAATTTGTTTACTCACAGTTCTTCTGAGAATTTATTGCAGCAATAAAAATGTAACTCATCTAGCGGTAAAGTACAAGGCAGTCAGTGGGCTGTTTATTCTGAACAACCATGTTAGAAATTAACACAAGCTAGATGACCAATGATGTGTATATATATAATTGGCTATGACCCTTGATTCAAATAAATGATTAAATTAAAATATTAAGACTTATTTAATGAGGGCTTTGAATATTCCCGTCTTTTCGAACAACACCTGAGATAAAAAGGTATGACCTACATTTCAACATCATGCACACAAATGTTATCTAACTAAATGTCCCAGTTACTTGATCATGGCAGTTTACTACAGCATTCCTCATATATGTATACCCTACAAAGGCAAAGCGCAATATCTGCTTAAAATAATTAACAGCAAAATCTGACTTCAAAGTATTTTTCTGTCCAGACAGACATACAGCAATTTCTGGTACTTCATGATATATTCTGATTGACTGGGTTGTCTTATTATCACATATTACACCAGGCCATTACAACAAACAGATCAAATGTTTTTTACCAAATTTGCAGATACTGCACTTTGCTTTTGCGGGGCAAAAAAAAAAAACACACAGAAAAAGGTAAACAGTTTGTTATTGTGCATGTTGTTTCATACACAGTGTATACAGGAGTATATCCAATATCTGTAGTCCTTTTCTGCAATAGGCATGTATTTCGTTAGTGATCTAATGGCAGGTTCTTGCATGTAAACAATAGCAACCCAACAATTCTACGTCCCCTAAAATAAACAGCAATGATGATGTTGGAGTGTTGAGTTGTTCATCATGCTCTCTAGACACGCCTGATGTTGCGCGTCACCCTTGTAGACTGGTTGGTTTGCTTCATGGCTGCAAAAGACAGAGACATTTAGAGAATGCTTCAGACAAGGCCTAAATACATATTGTCATTCCTTTTCTAGAAAATCTAATTGATTAAGACCTACTATAAGAATGATGACCTTCAAAAGAGATCCCACTGAAGTTCTCTCTCCTCTAACATGAGTTACACATCATCTGCAAGGCTACACACGTCTTGAGGCCTCCTACCTGAGAAGTCCAGCTTGTAGGTCTGTCCTTTGACAGTGAAGGACATGGATCCATTGAAGTCCTGCTGGTACTGGTCTTCAATGTCAGCACTGTCTTTGAAGGTGTGCCATCGCCCACTTTTCCCCCCAAACTGCCACTCTGGAGATTCACTCTGGCCCGCTGGGGACATCTTCACTCTCTGGATAGCAGACGTCACTCGACCAATTCTGTTCAATCAGAGAGACCGGTTCGTTTGTCTCAAGTAAAATATCAAGACATTCAAATCAGCACATTCAAATAATGAGGGTTTTGTCTATGGCACAGTAGATCTCTTCTCCTAAAGGGGCAATCTGTTCCATTGTGTTTGAACTTACAGACTTCCGCTTTGAGGTGGTTGGTACTTTGGACGACGGACAACTTTCCTCTTCCTCTTGCCGTTCACCTGTCTCATTTCTGACAAACACACACACACACACACACATCATGAACAGAGAAACTAATAAGCAACACAGAAAGTCACAGACACAGACATGACCGAGTCACAGACTGGCAACTGCTTGGCAACGACCAGTGAAGGACATGGATATATTAGCACGTACGGCCCAGTACAAGTCGGAAGTTTACATACACTAAGGTTGGAGTCATTAAAACTCGTTTTTCAACCGCTCCACAAATTTCTTGTTAACAAACTATTATTTTGGCAAGTCGGTTAGGACATCTACTTTGTGCATGACACAATTCATTTTTCCAACAATTGTTTACAGACAGATTATTTAACTTAAAATTCACTGTATCGCAATTCCAGTGGGTCAGAAGTTTACATACATTTAGTTGACTGTGCCTTTAAACAGCTTGGAAAATTCCAGAAAATAATGTCATGGCTTTAGAAGCTTCTGATAGGCTAATTGACATAATTTGAGTCAATTGGAGGTGTACCTGTGAATGTATTTCAAAGCCTACCTTCAAACTCAGTGCCTCTTTGCTTGACATCATGGGAAAATCAAAATAAATCAGCCAAGACATCAGAAAAATAATTGTAGACCTTCACAAGTCTGGTTCATCCTTAGGAGCAATTTCCAAACGCCTGAAGGTATCACGTTCATCTGTACAAACAAAAGTGTACCCAAGTATAAACACCATGGGACCACACAGCCGTCATACTGCTCAGGAAGGAGACGCGTTCTGTCTCCTAGAGATGAACGTACTTTTGTGCGAAAAGTGCAAATCAATCCAGAACAACAGCAAAGGACCTTGTGAAGATGCTGGAGGAACAGGTACTAAAGTATCTACATCCACAGTAAAACGAGTCCTATATCAACATAACTGAAAGGCTGCTCAGTAAGAAAGAAGCCACTGCTCCAAAACCGGCATAAAAAGCCAGACTCCGGTTTGAAACTGCAGATGGGGACAAGATTGTACTTTTTGGAGAAATGTCCTCTGGTCAGATGAAACAAAAATAGAACTGTTTGGCCATAATGACCATCGTTATGTTTGGAGGAAAAGGGGGATGCTTGCAAGCCGAAGAACACCATCCCAACGTGAAGCACGGGGGTGGCAGCATCATGTTGTGGGGGTGCTTTGCTGAAGGGGACTGGTGTATTTCACAAAATAGATGGCATCATGAGGCAGGGAAATTATGTGGATATATTGAAGCAACATCTCAAGACATCAGTCGGAAGTTAAAGCTTGGTTGCAAATGGGTCTTCCAATGGACAATGACCCCAAGAACACTTCCCAAGGTGTTGCAAAATGGCTTAAGGACAACAAAGTCAAGGTATTGGAGTGGCCATCACAAAGCCCTGACCTCAATCCTATAGAAAGTTTGTGGGCAGAACTGAAAAAGCTTGTGCGAGCAAGGAGGCTAAAAACCTGACTCAGTTACACCAGCTCTGTCAGGAGGAATGGGCCAAATTCACCCAACTTATTGTGGGAAGCTTGTGGAAGGCTGACCAAACATTTGACCCAAGTTAAACAGTTTAAAGGCAATGCTACCCAAATACTAATTGATGTATGTAAACTTCTGACCCACTGGAATGTGATGAAAGAAATAAAAGCTGAAATAAATAATTTCTCAACTATTATTCTGACATTTCACATTCTTAAAATAAAGTGGGGATCCTAACTGACCTAAGACAGGGAATTATTCTAGGATTAAATGTCAGGAATTGTGAAAAAACTGAGTTTAGATGTATTTGGCTAAGGTGTATGTAAACTTCCTACTTCAACTGTTTATACTGTATAGCCGCGGTTATTGTTATTTTATGTGGTTACTATTTCCTTTTTGTAGAGATGTTTCTTACTTTTTAACTCTGCATGGTTGGGAAGGGCTCTTAGGTAGTATTTCACGGTAAGTCTATACCAGTTGTATTTGGCGCATGTGACAAATAAAATGTGATTTGATTGATTTGACATTCAGTTTTAATGTCAATATAAGGTTTGTCTAAGGTTTCTTTCAGTCTGACTCACGTCTGAATTGGATCTCGAAGGTATCGGAGCCGATGTTGAACGTAAGAGAACCGGTACGGTTGCGTTGGAATTTCTGCTCGATCTCAGAACTCTGGATGGGGCCTGGGTTTCCCTTGGAATCCTGAGAGAAAAAACACTCTTCCCGTCACTCAAACAATC
>NC_036840.1:166004-217640 GCF_002910315.2 Salvelinus sp. IW2-2015 | reverse complement strand
GAGAGAGACAAACAAAAACAGAGAGAGAGAGAGAGGAGAGAGAGAGAGAGAGAGAAACAAACAACACAGAGAGAGAGGAGGGAGAGAGAGAGAGAGAGAGAGAGAGAGAGAGAGAGAGAGGAGAGAGAGAGAGAGAGAGAGAGAGGAGAGAGAGAGAGGAGAGAGAGAGAGAGAGAGAGAGAAGAGAGAGAGAAGAGAGAGAGAGAGAGAGAGAGAGAGAGAGACAGACAAACACAATATTAATAATCAGAACACAGTTTTCAGCTGTCTAACATAATTGCAAAAGAGTTTTCTAATGATCAATTAGCCTTTTAAAATGATAAACTTGGATTAGCTAACACAACGTGCCATTGGAACACAGGAGTGATAGTTGCTGATAATGGACCTGTTTGCCTATATAGATATTCAATTAAAAATCAGCCGTTTCCGTTTCTACAATAGTCATTTACAACATTAACAATGTCTACACTGTATTTCTGATCAATTTGATGTTATTTTAATGGACAAAAAAAAAAATATATATATATATATATAATTATATATAAGCAATGTATATAGGCCTATCTGGCTCTGAACTAAACTAACACCATCAGGTGTACTTCCTCTCCTTACCGTAGGGGGTGTTGTAGATATTGATGCCTTATTGTTGGGTTGGGAGTACTGTGCTCTCAGAATGTGATCGTTGGCTATGTCCTTCCAGCCATGTCCATCTTCCAACTGCCATTTGTAGGGCCCGCTAAATCACGCTGAGCCTCTGACAGGGAGTCACAAAATGAAACAGGTAAATTACGCTCCCAACATGCTCATTCATTGCCATACATAATATCTCTGTTCATGGTCACAAACACAAACATATTAGCTTGATTAGGCCATTGTCCATTTTCAGTCTTGGTCAATTAACATTTCTAAACGTTTCAAGATTTATGGATTGAATTGAAGCAAACTTGTCGACTCCCTCCCTCCCTCCTGACCTTATTACAGCCTAGTACATGTCTCTACTCTAGATGAAGACCTTTCCCTGGCCGGTTTCCTCCTCTCCCTCCCTCCCTCCTCCTCCCTGACCTATTAACAGCCTAGTACATGTCTCACTCTAGATGAAGACCTTTCCCTGGCCCGGTCTCCTCCTCTCCTCAGACGGACGCTCCTCCTTTCTCTCCCACCTCCTCTTCCCTCCAGATGAAACCTCTCCTTTTCTCTTCCCACCTCCTCCCTCCCCGAATGACGTCTTCCTTTCTCTCCCACTCCTCTTCTACCTCCAGATGAAGACTCCTCCTGTCCTCCTCCCACCACCTCCATGCACTGTCAGAGGAGGAGTGAAGGTGGCTTTGAGGTGACACTTGGCTCCATAGCGACAGTTGCCTCTCAGTGCGTATTTGCAGACGTGTCGGTAGTGGCACCTTTTCCCATCCCGGCAGTGACCACTGTTGTAGTACCGGCAAGGCTCTTCCTGATCCTGATCAAATATAATATAATCAACCAAACTGAAATAGATATGAGCGCATGAATTACACAGAATATACAGTGCCTTCGGAAAGTATTTAGACCCCTTGATTTTGTTACGTTATAGCCTTATTATAAAATTGAATTAAAACAAAACAGCGATCTATACACAATATCTCATAATGACAAAGTGAAAACAGGTTTGTAGAAATTTTTGCAAACGTATTAAAAATAAAAAACTGAAATAAGGGAAAGGGGGATACCTCGTCAGTTGTCCAACCGAATGTATTCAATTGAAATGTGTCTTCCGCATTTAACGAATACCTTATTTACAAAAGTATTCAGACCCTTTGCTATAAGACTTGAAATTGAGCTCAGGTGCATCCTGTTTCCATTGATCATCCTTGAGATGTTTCCACAACTTGATTGGAGTCCACCTGTGGTAAATTCAATTGATTGGACATGATTTGTAAAGGCACATACCTGTCTATATAGAGTCCCACAGTTGACAGTGCATGTCAGAGCAAAAACCAAGCCATGAGGTCAAAGGAATTGTCCATAGAGCTCAGAGAAAGGATTGTGTCGAGGCACAGATCTGGGGAAGTGTAACAAAACATTTCTGCAGCATTGAAGATCCACAAGAACACAGTGGCCTCCATTATTCTTAAATGTAAGAAGTTTGTAACCACCAAGACACTTCCTAGAGCTGGCCGGCCTGGCCAAACTGAGCAATCGGGGGAGAACGGCCTTGGTTAGGAAGAAGATAAGAGAACCTTACAGAAGGACAACCATCTCTGCAGCATTCCACCAATCAGGCCTTTATGGTAGAGTGGCCAGACGGAAGCCACTCCTCAGTAAAAGGCACATGACAGCCCGCTGGGAGTTTGCCAAAAGGCATCTAAAGACTCTCAGACTAAGAGAAACAAGATTCTCTGGTCTGATGAAAACAAGATTGAACTATTTGGCCTGAATGCCAAGCGCCACGTCTGGAGAAAACCTGGCACCATCCCTACGGTGAACCATGGTGGTGGCAGCATCATGCTGTGGGGATCTTTTTCAGTGGCAGGGACTGTGAGACTAGTCAGGGTCGAGGCAAAGATGAATGGAGCAAAGTACAGAGAGATCCTTGATGAAAACCTGCTCCAGAGCGCTCAGGACCTCAGACTGGGGCGAAGGTTCACCTTCCAACAGGACAACGACCCTAAGCACACAGCCAAGACAACACAGGAGTGTCTTCGGGACAAGTCTCAATGTCCTTGGCGGCCCAGCCAGAGCCCGGACTTGAACCCGATCGAACATCTCTGGAGAGACTTGAAATAGCTGTGCAGCAACGCTCCCCATCCAACCTGACAGAGCTTGAGACGATCTGCAGAAAATAATGGGAAAACTCCCCAGATATAGGTGTGCCAAGCTTGTAGCGCCATATACCCAAGAAGACTCAATGCTGTAATGCGCTGCCAAACGTTCTTCAACAAACTACTGAGTAAAGGATCTGAATACTTACGTAGATGTCATATATTTCATATTTGAAATGTTTTATACATTTGCAAAAATGTCTAAAAACCTGTTTTTGCTTTGTCATTATGGGTATTGTTTGTAGATTGAGAAAAAAAACTATTTAATATATGTTAGAATAAGGGTTAGGTAAAACCATCCGCTAAATTACCATATTATATGATATCATATTTTTCACACTTTTCTTTTTTAGAAGGAATTATATGGGTGCCGTTTGTAAAGTTGAACAGTTCATTTGTACAGGCTATTTTATTTATTTTTTACGTAAAAGGTTTAATTTGAGCCCCAGATCGAAACGACAAAAAATAGGATGCTTGATATACTGACCTGCTGACACTGGGCTGAGGTAGATGGCGTGTGCCTCTGCCTGGGTCCGTGCTGCATCACTGTCTGATTCCTCTTCTGTAGCACTGCTCTCAGAGTTACTCTCAGAGCAGCTGAAGTTCTCCTGGTAGCTGTTCCCTTGACTTGGGTCTGGACAGGGAAAATAGAATAGAAATACAATAGAATAGAATAGAACAATAGGAAATAGAAGAGAAGCTGTGAATACAGTGTGATATTGGACCAGTGTGATATCAAATTGTGTTTTGTACACTGTAAAAAAAATCTTGTAATTGTCACGGTAAATAAATGTATAATCAACAGTAACAAACTGTAAATGCTGAATACAGTAGGTTATTGTAAATTACATTGCATTGTTAATTGGTACCAGTTTTGTTATTTTATATGCATTACTTTGTAATATTTTCTGTATAATATAAATCAGAAAGGCACATCATACAAATAAATATTTTTCCATTGTTAAAAGTAAACCACAAAAATAGGAGCTACATGTAAAATGTAGGCCCCTTGTGGAAATTAGGATAATTGCAACATGACTTAGCCTGAAATCGAACAACTCTCCTCCCCATACTATAGATTTCAGTACCAGTAATGGTACCGTCAATAGATTCCAGCCAGTGAGTTGCGGTGAAGACAAGTGGACAATTTGTGAATTCTCAGAAGACAAGTTGCTCAATGTTTCAGCTGTATTTGTGCGTGCATAATATGAGTGAATATTTTCAATGTGATGTACACTGAGTGTACAAAACACTAGGAAAACCTGCCTTTTCCATGACATAAACTGTCCAGGTGAATCCAGGTGAAAGCTGTGATTTCTTATTGATGTCACCTGTTAAAGCTACAATATGTAACTTTTTTGGGGACCCGACCAAATTCACATAGAAATGTGTGTTATTGTTCTGTCATTTGCATTGAAAGCAAGTCTAAGAAGCGGTAGATCTGTTCTATGTGCACTATTTCTATGCTTCCCGTTCCTATGTTTAAAAAAAAAAAACTTTCGGTTTTGTACACCAGCTTCAAACAGCTGAAAATACAATATTTTGGGTCATGGAAAATATATTTCACAGTGGTTTAGATGGTACAATGGTTCTCTACACTATACTTCCTTGTTTAGTCACATAAACTATTCTAATTTTAGCAACCAGGAAAAGGCGGAGCAATTTCGGCATAGTGCATCTTTAAATCCACTTCAATTAGTGTAGATGAAGGGGAGGAGACAGGTTAAAGAATGATTTTTAAGCCTTGAGACGATTGAGACATGGATTGTGTATGTGTGCCTTTGAACAGGGTATGGTAGTAGGTGACAAGCGCACCGGTTTGAGTCTGTTAAGAACTGCAACGCTGCTGGGTTTTTCACGCCACCACCCAAAGGACATCCAGCCAACTTGACACAACTGTGAGAAGCATTGAAGTCACATGGGCCAGCATCCCTGTGGAACGCTTTTGACACCTTGTAGAGTCCATGCCTCGACGAATTGAGGCTGTTCCGAGGACAAAAAGGCATCCAACTTAATATTAGGAAGGTGTTCCTAATGTTTTATATACTCATTGTATGTTACATGCTGTCGGGGGGAGAACTCTGTAAGATAATTATGTGCATTGTCATTACTAGCTTACTAGCCAGTTAGCCAGGCTAACTAGCTACCTTTCCCCTGTGTCCTACACTGTGTATGCCTTACTTGTAAGCAGGGTTGGGTAGGTTACTTTCTAAATGTAATCTGTTATAGTTACAAGTTACCTGTCCAAAATTGTAATCAGTAACGTAACTTTTGCATTACCCAAACTTAGTAACGTATTCTGATTACATTCCATTATTTTTAGATTACTTTCCCCTTAAGAGGCATTAGAAGAAGACAAAATGTATGTTACCAATTGAATTACATATATTGCAGGATAAATTAATGTCAAAGTTTACATAACTGGCCATATATGGATGTTACATTTTACTTTATGGGTTGGTTACGTAGGCTTCTTCTAACCCATCGCTTTCTACTACATATAATAATACGATTAAATTATATCTATACATTAAAAACCAAAGTATATCAGAATTACAGTCATTCCAATAAATGTTACACCCCTTGATCTTCAAGAATAGGACTTGGAAATATAAAAGTATAGATTAGCCAAATTGATTTAAATGAGCATGACCCCAAAATTAAGGACTTATTAGCCAGCTCTACTCTACTCAAATCAAATGTTATTAGTCACATGCGCTGAATACAACAGCTGTAGACCTTACAGTGAAATGCTTACTTACGAGCCCCTAACCAACAATGCAGTTTAAAAAATAAAAGAATACGGATAAGAATAAGAAATAAAAGTAACAAGTAATTAAAGAGCAGCAGTAAAATAACAATAGCGAGACCATATACAGGGTGGTACGGTACAGAATCAATGTGCTGGGGCACCGTTCAGTTGAGGTAATATGTACATGTAGGTAGAGTTCTTCAGGCTGCAAGCCCGACGCCGGTACACTTATGACAACAGCCAGCTCAAGTGCAGCTGTTGTCATAAAAAATATATTTTTTAGAAATATTTAACTTTCACACATTAACAAGTCCAATACAGCATTTGAAAGATAAACATATTGTGAATCCAGCCAACATGTCCGATTTTTAAAATGTTTTACAGCGAAAACACCACGTATATTTATGTTAGCTCACCACCAAATACAAAAAAGGACAGACATTTTTCACAGCACAGGTAGCATGCACAAAGCCAACCTAACTAACCAAGATCCAACCAAACTAACCAAGAAACAACGACAGTCCTATAACATGTTACACAATAAATCTATGTTTTGTTCGAAAAATGTGCATATTTGAGGTATAAATCAGTTTTACATTGCTGCTACCATCACAGCTACCGTCAGAAATAGCACCGAAGCAGCCAGAGTAATTACAGACACCAACGTCAAATACCTAAATACTCATCATAAAACATTTCTGAAAAATACATGGTGTATAGCAAATGAAAGACAAAGATCTTGTGAATACAGCCAATATTTCCGATTTTTTAAGTGTTTTACAGCGAAAACACAATATAGCGTTATATTAGCTTACTACAATAGCTAACACACAACAGCATTGATTCAAGGCAAACGGTAGCGATAGCACAGTTCGACAGATATATGAAATAGCATCATAAAATGGGTCCTACTTTTGGTGATCTTCCATCAGAATGTTGTACAAGGGGTCCTTTGTCCAGAACAGTCGTTGTTTGGATTTAGAACGTCGTTTTTCCCTCTTGAATTAGCAAGCAAACTGGCCAAGTGGCGCGAAGCTCTCCTTCCTGAACAAAGTCAAACAACGCAACACGCCTAACGTCCCGAATAAATTTCAATAATCTAATAAAACTATATTGAAAAAACATACTTTACGATGATATTGTAACATGTATCAAATAAAATCAAAGCCGGAGATAGTATTCGCCTATAACGACAGCTTTCCAGAAGGCAATTCCAGGTCCCTCCTCGCGCTTTCCAGAAAACAGGAAATGGCGGACACGTCATTCCAAGAGGATTTATTCCACCTCAGACCAAGATAATCACCTCATTTCTTCTCTCACTGCCTCTTGACATCTAGTGGAAGGTGTATGACGTGCATGTATACTAATACGTATCATGCCCATTTATAGGCAGGCCCTAGAACAGAGACCTCGATTTCAGAAATCTCACTTCCTGACAGGAAGTGGGCTGCAGAATGAGTTCTGTTTCACTCAGAGAAATAATTCAAACGGTTTTAGAAACTAGAGAGTGTTTTCTATCCAATAGTAATAATAATATGCATATTGTACGAGCAAGAATTGAGTACGAGGCCGTTTGAAATGGGCACCTTTTTCCAAGTTACTCAATACTGCCCCTGCAGCCATAAGAAGTTTAAAGTGAATATACATAGATGATAACAACAGAGAGTAGCAAGAGTGTAAAAGAAGGGGAGGGGGCGGCAATGCAAATAGTCTGGGTAGCCATTTGATTAGATGTTCAGAAGTCTTATGGCTTGGGGGTAGAAGATTTTTAGAAGCCTCTTGGACCTAGACTTGGCGCTCTGGTACTGCTTGCCGTGCGGTAGCAGAGAGAACAGTCTATGACTAGGGTGGCTGGAGTCTTTGACAATTTTTAGGGCCTTCCTCTGACACTGCCTGGTATAGAGGTCCTGGATGGCAGGAAGATTGTCCCCAGTGATGTACTGGTCCGTTCGCACTACCCTCTGTAGTGCCTTGCGGTCGGAGGCCGAACAGTTGCCATACTAGGCAGTGATGCAACCAGTCAGGATGCTCTCGATGGTGCAGGTGTAGAACCTTTTGAGGATCTGAGGACCCATGCCAAAACTTTTCAGTCTTCTGAGGGGGAATAGGTTTTGTCGTGCCCTTTTCATGACTGTCTTGGTGTGCTTGGACCACGTTAGTTTGTTGGTGATGTGGACACCAAGGAACTTGAAGCTCTCAACCTGCTCCACTGCAGCTCCATTGATGAGAATGGGGGCGTGCTCGGTCCTCTATTTCCTGTAGTCCACAATAATCTCCTTTGACTTGATCACGTTGAGGGAGAGGTTGTTGTCCTGGCACCACACTGCCAGGTCTCTGACCTCCTCCGTATAGGCTGTCTCGTCATTGTCGGTGATCAGACACTGTTGTGTCATCGGCAAACTTAATGATGATGTTGGAGTCGTGAACAGGGAGTACAGGAGGGGACTGAGCACGCACCCCTGAGGGGCCCCTGTGTTGAAGATCAGCGTGGCGGATGTGTTGTTACCTACCCTTACCACCTGGGGGCGGCCCGTCAGAAAGTCCAGGATCCAGTTGCAGAGAAAGGTGTTTAGTCCCAGGGTCCTTAGCTTATTGATAAGCTTTGAGGGCACTATGGTGTTGAAAGCTGAGCTGTAGTCAATGAATAGCATTCTCACATAGGTGTTCCTTTTGTCCATGTGGGAAAGGGCAGTGTGGAGTGCAATACAGATTGTATCATCTGCAGATCTGTTGGGGCGGTATGCAAATTGGAGTGGGTCTAGGGTTTCTGGGATAATGGTGTTGATGTGAGCCATGACCAGCCTTTCAAAGCACTTCATGGCTACAGACGTGAGTCCTACGGGTCGGTAGTCATTTAGGCAGGTTACCTTAGTGTTCTTGGGCACAGGCACTATGGTGGTCTGCTTAAAACATGTTGGTATTACAGACTCGGACAGGGAGAGGTTGAAAATGTCAGTGAAGACACTTTCCAGTTGGTCAGCGCATGCTCGCAGTACACGTCCTGGTAATCCGTCTGGCCCTGCGGTATTGTGAATGTTGACCTGTTTAAAGGTCTTACTAACATCGGCTGCGGAGAGCGTGATCACACAGTCTTCCGGAACAGCTAGTGCTCTCATGCATGTTTCAATGTTATTTGCCTCGAAGCGAGCATAGAAGTAGTTTAGCTCGTCTGGTAGGCTCATGTCTGTAATGGTTTGCAAGCCCTGCCACATCCGACGAGCGTCAGAGCCAGTGTAGTATGATTCGATCTTAGTCCTGTATTGATGCTTTGCCTGTTTGATGGTTCATCGGAGGGCATAGCGGGATTTCTTATAAGCTTCTGGGTTAGAGTCCCGCTTCTTGAAAGCGGCAGCTCAACCCTTTAGCTCAATGCGGATGTTGCCTGTAATCCATGGCTTCTGGTTGGGGTATGTACGTACGGTCACTGTGGGGAAGACGTCATCGATGCACTTATTGATGAAGCCAATGACTGATGTGGTGTACTCCTCAATGCCATCGGAGGAATCGGAACATATTCCAGTCTGTGCTAGCAAAACAGTCCTGTAGCAAAACAGTCCTGCTTCCTCTGACCACTTTTTTATTGTTCTAGTCACTGGTGCTTCCTGCTTTAATTTTTGCTCGTAAGCAGGAATCAGGATAGAATTATGGTCAGATTTGCCAAATGGAGGGCAAGGGAGAGCTTTGTATGCGTCTCTGTATGTGGAGTAAAGGTGGTCCAGTGTTTTTTCCCTTCTGGTTGCACATTTAAAATGCTGATAGAAACTTGGTGAAACGGATTTAAGTTTTCCTGCATTAAAGTCCCCGGCTATTAGGAGTGCCGCCTCTGGGTGAGCGCTTTCTTGTTTGCTTATGGCGGAATACAGCTCATTCAATGCTGTCTTAGTGCCAGCTTCTGACTGTGGTGGTATGTAAACAGCTACGAAAAATACATTGTCACGACTTCCGCCGAAGTCGGTCCCTCACCTTGTTCGGGCGGCGTTCGGCGGTCGACGTCACCGGCCTTCTAGCCATCACCGATCCACTTTTCATTTTCCATTTGTTTTGTCTTTGTTTTCTACACACCTGGTTTCAATTCCCCCCATTACATGTTCATTATTTAACCCTCTGGTTTCCCCCATGTTTGTGTGCGTGTTTGTTTAATTGTTAGGCTGTATTCTGACGGCTGGTATTATTGTTGCCGGGTTTTGTTGTTACGCCCGTTTAATTCGTGCTACCGGTATTTTTCCAGCACCATAGTATTGTGTTTGTACTGGTGTTTTCTTGAATTAAGTACCATGTCCACGCATCTCAGCTCTCCTGCGCCTGACTCCTTTCACCAGTTACCCACAGCCTTGACATACAGATAGTGTGGTCTACAGCTTATCATGAGATACTCTACCTCAGGCAAGCAATAGCTCGAGACTTCCTTAGATATCGTGCCCCAGCTGTTATTTACAAAAATACATAGTCCGCCGCCCCTTGTCTTACAATACGCCGCTGTTCTATCCTGCCGGTACAGCGTATAACCAGCCAGCTGTATGTTGATAGTGATGTCGTTCAGACAGAACTCCGTGAAGCATAAGATATTACAGTTTTTAAATGAGAGCGCAGCAGTGTGAGTCGCATCAATACGCTGTGTAGATATCTATAATAAGTGATATCCGTATTGCCGTAGACTACACCACTGCTGTCATCCTTACCTCCTAGCGTTTATTCAAGCTGGATAAACTTTGGATGCCGACAGCAGTCGCACAACTGGAAGACATAGCTTGGACTGTAGCCTACAAAAGCCTATTCTTGCTCTTTTCCCGCAATCCGTCAAACACATTTGGTGTGTCATCATAGTGGTCTCTGACTTGTGATCAGACTCGCTCAGGTGGAACAAACTTAAATTTGTGCTTTTTTTTTAATGTCATTGAGAAAACAGATAAGTATCCGATTTTTTCCCACAAATATCCTTTCTGAATTTAAAAGTAATGCTCGAAGTTATCATCTAGTTTTGAAAAGTATCTGTAATCTGATTACAATATTTTCGCTGGTAACATAAAGGATTATAGTTACCGTTTTTGGTAATCCCTTACATGTAACGGATTACATGTAATCCATTACTCCCCAACCCTGCTTGTAAAATGGTAATAGCTTTGTTAAAGTAGTTCCATTCTATGCATAGTCCTTATATTGTACAGCCTGCGCACTATTGCAGCAGCTTAATGACCATGTATAGCATGTTTAAACTGGTTAATGAGCACCCTCGCTCTGTCCACTATTAACTTGTGCAGCGGTCTAAGGTCTAAGCGGTCTAAGGTAGTGCATCTCAGTGCTTGAGGTGTCACTACAGACACCCTGGTTCGAATTCAGGCTGTATCACATCCGGCCGTGATTGGGAGTCCCATAGGGTTGGCCCGGGTTTGGCCGGGGTAGGCTGTCATTGTAAAGAAGAATTTGTTCTTAACTGAGTTGCCTATTTTAATAAAAAGCTTGGTTTAGTGACACAGTTTTCTCATGTGTACTCTCGGGCCACATTATACTTCAGTCAATGTGAGCATATTAGATCTGTATTATGTAGCAGTAAATGTAACAGTATAACTTCAGACCGTCCCCTCGCCCCGACCCGGGCGCGAACCAGGGAACCTCTGCACACATCAACAACAGTCACCCACGAAGCGTCGTTACCCATCGCTCCACAAAAGCCGCGGCCCTTGCAGAGCAAGCGGAACCACTACTTCAAGGTCTCAAAGCGAGTGACGTAACCGATTGAAACGCTATCAGCGAGCACCACCGCTAACTAGGTAGCCATTTCACATCCGTTACATAAAGACATAAAGACTGCAGCTTTATCCTGCTATTGCATTATCATTCAGATAAGTCAAGTTGTATCTGTGTATAGCCTTACCCCTTTTAAATGTAATAGTGTATTATAATATGTCTTTCTTTTCTACCCTTGTAGACCACTCTACAGTTTATTACTGGGTTGGAACTTAGAACTAATAGTGGTCAGGTGTGTGTGTGTGTGTGTGTGTGTGTGTGTGTGTGTTGTGTGTGTCTTCAATAAACCCCCTTAATCTGGATACAGCCTCATCATTGTTTTGACGGAAATTCTGTAGTGGTTACTGCCAGCCTAAAACCAGCACCGAAGTTTTCCCTTATTTTAATGTTCCTTCGAATCTACAACCTAGCCATATTTTCACATTTGTGACTGAGACTTGTGCTTTAAACAATGTACATTTGTTGATTGCTAAGTGTAACGGATGTGAAATGGCTAGCTAGTTAGCGGGTACGCGCTAGTAGCGTTTCAATCAGTTACGTCACTTGCTCTGAGACTTAAGTAGGGTTTCCCTTGCTCTGCAAGGGCCGTGGCCTTTGTGGAGCGATGGTAACGATGCTTCGTGGGCGACCGTTGTTGATGTGTGCAGAGGGTCCCTGGTTCGCGCCCGTGTCGGGGCGAGGGGACCCGTAAAGTTATACTGTTACATTGATGCTGTTGACCCGGATCACTGGTTGCTGCGGAAAAGGAGGAGGTTGAAAGGGGGTGAGTGTAACGGATGTGAAATGGCTAGCTAGTTAGCGGGTACGCGCTAGTAGCGTTTCAATCAGTTACGTCACTTGCTCTGAGACTTAAGTAGGGTTTCCCCTTGCTCTGCAAGGGCCGTGGCTTTTGTGGAGCGATGGGGTAACGACGTTCGTGGGTGTCAGTTGTTGATGTGTGCAGAGGGTCCCTGGTTCGCGCCCGTGTCGGGGCGAGGGGACGTACTAAAGTTATACTGTTACATAAGCATACAAATATGATTATTTCTTGATACATTTGAATAGAGGTCTAGTTGTGGCTGCAACTGGACTAGATTGTGTAGCCAGGCAAGGTGATAAGCACAGTCGCAAACTGCAGCCCCCCAAACGATTTGTTCACGAGTTTGAGTTTGTCGAGCCGAGGCTGTGTTTGTTTTTCTTTTACAAAGCTGTGTCCACTACAACATTCAATAATCAATGAATTTTAGTCATTCTAGCACCATGTGATCAATTATCAGTTCCAAACATGTATTTTTTGTTCTCTATGTTTCTGATCTATTTTCCTGCGAGCATATGACAGACAGCATATGGCAGACAGTTTGTGGTCGGAGAACGTCTCTGGAGCCGCTGACCGGGGGTACAGGTTAGTTGAGGTCATGGTGTAATTGCAGACCGCAATTCAGGGCTTTTCTTGATGTGGTCGTTCCTTGATATCAGGTAATGCCTATTGGCGTTACCCCCCCCTTGTTTTTACACTGCTGCTACTTGCTGTTTATTATCTATGCCTAGTAATTTTACCCCTACCTACATGTACAAATGACCTCAACTAACCTGTACCCCCGCGCAATGACTTGGTACCGGTTCCCCCTGTATATAGTCTCGTTATTGTTATGTCATTTTATTGTGTTACTTTTTGTATTAAGTAAATATTTTCTTACCTCTATTTCTTGAACTACATTGTTGATTAAGGGCTTGTAAGTAAGCATTTCACGGTAAGGTCTACACCTGTTGTATTCGGCGCATGTGACAAATTTGATTTGATTGTTTCTTGACACAGATGATTTGTTTACATAGCAGGTTAGGATAACTAACGTGGCAGGTTAGGATAATTAATGTGGCAGGTTAGGTGAATGAGGTTAAGGTTAGGAAAAGAGTTTGGGTTAGGCTTAGCTACAATGCAACAGTTGTCAACATCTGTTGTCCCCGATGTGAAAGAAAGGGCCACAGACCAATGGCGAGCATCAATGGGTGTAACTTGATATCAAGAAACGCCGATATCAGAAAACGCCCCTAAAAGTGATCTGCAATTACTCCTGCTGTAGAACTCATTGAAGCCAGCAATAGCAGGTCAAACGAACGACTCACTCAGAAAAACAAATCACGACTCTCGAGTCAGTAAAAATAGTTGTTCAAAAATAATGAATCATTCGCAAACTAAACATCACTATACTGTAGACTATTTATCTTTTCATGCAGTCATCTCGGTTTTCATGTGAAGCATATTTGTATCCTTCGCTTGTTTGTAACAATTGCAAAGACATTGGCAACTTTGTACTTGAAGTCAACTTAGTTCTGAAGTTAACGGAAGTCATAGACAGAGAAGTATCTTGATTCTATGTTTAGCAGAGATCTTCTGTGTATGAAGTGATGCGGTAGGGAAAAACACCTCTAACGATGCACTAAGCTGTGTTACGAGTGGTCTGAGGCATTTGGTAAGTAACAAGCATTTTCAAGTGCAACTTTAGTAACAATGGTTTTGGGAAACAGCTCAGAGATTTAACGATGCTCCCACGAAGGTTCTAACGATGAACGTAAGATGCTTTTAGGAAACCGGGCCCTGGCCTGTGTGGTACAGTCTTTCATATGTGTAGTAGTTTGTTGCATCGTATTGCTTATGTATTGCTTATTGCAATGTTTTATTGTGTATGGCTTAATTTGTGTAAATGCTGTGATCACTCATCGTCTTTAATGTTGTGATTCACTGATTGTCTTTAATGTTGTGATTCACAGACACACGATGACCACAATTTGAATGCTGCAGCTAAAACTAAATGATGTTTAGGGACACACGCTGAGACCCAAAGTATGACTGGACATTGGATTCATGAGGGAGGCACATTTGTAATAATATTTGTTTGGTTTTAGATGTCATAGATTATAGTGCCCTTATAAATATTTTAAAAGCTTTCTATATGAATGAGCATAGTTTTATGTTTGAAACACTGTATTTCTCTGGTTTTGATAATTACTTGAATCAATAAATCTTCATTTTTCCCGAGATGATTTGAGAACCGTATTTTGTTAGTGGCACAATTATTTAATGGAAATGGACAAATCAAACTGTATAGTTATGTTGAGTTTTTGAATAGATATGTAATTCCTGTGAAGACCTACAGGCATTATAAGACATCCTATTAGATGGTGTACGCATCAAGGATAAAAAGTACACAAATAATTATATGAGCCTTATTTTCCTCCTGCAAAGTATAATGAAATTATAAATTTAGAAGTACGAATTGGAAAGCGGTATATAACTTAAGTAGAAAGTAATGTGTCACTAACAAAGTCTGTGAAGTGTCTTTTAAAAGTATTCATTTAATGTATCCAGTGAAACAGGTACTGTCGTGTCTACTATAGTTAAATGAGATGACATGCTAGTTTCAAATCGATTACCTAATGTTTAATTGATTACGTGATTGAATTAAACCATGCAACAATTAAACCATTAATAACCTGGGCACCATGGAAGAGCTAGTTTATATAGAGCGGCTATCTCCCGAATCCACTCTTAAAGATCTGAAGATCTTTTATATCAATAGCAGTCAATCAGTCATTATTTATTCTTTACCTAATATCAGTCTCAACCCAGCCTTTACTATGAATCATCCAAACACAAATTGGCTCAATTATTTATTTACTAACTAATTAAACAATTACAGAATATACAATACATAATAACATTATACAGTAAATACCGTCCCTAGTGGACTAAACAAAAACAGTTTGGTTATAACACGATAGATTCAGGGAGAAGATAAGGGGTTTTGGAAGGAAGACTGAGGAACATCGGTCTCTATCGGACCTGGGAAACTATTCTCACATAAGTCCTCTTATTATGTCCTCTTATCTGTCCTCTTATTATGGGGTTTAGACTGAATGCAGTGTTAAATGTGTTTCCCACAATTGATAACAGCAACATGGACCTGGTTAAATTGGCAAGAAGGATTTTGATTTACACTATACATACAAAAGTATGTGGATACCCCTTCAAATTAGTGGATTCGGCTATTTCAGCCACACCCGTTGCTGACAGGTGTATGAAATCAAGCAAACAGCAATGCAATCTCCATAGACAAACATTGGTAGTAGAATGGCCTTACTGAAGAGCTCAGTGACTTTCAATGTGGCACCGTCATAGGATGCCACCTTTCCAACAAGTCAGTTCGTCAAATTTCTGCCCTGCTAGAGCTGCCCCGGTCAACTGTAAGTGCTGTTATTGTAAAGTGGAAACATCTAGGAGCAACAACAGAACGGGACCGCCGAGTGCTGAAGCGTGTAGTGTGTAAAAATCATCTGTCCTCAGTTGCAACACTCACTACTGAGTTCCAAACTGCCTCTGGAAGCAACATCAGCACAAGAACTGTTCATCGGGAGCTTCATTAAATGGGTTTCCATGGCCGAGCAGCCACACACAAGCCTAAGATCCCCAAGCGCAATGCCAAGCGTCGGCTGGAGTGGTGTAAAGCTCACCGCCATTGGACTCTGGAGCAGTGGAAATGTGTTCTCTGGAGTGATTCACCATCTGGCAGTCCGACTGGGTTTGGCACATGCCAGGAGAACGCTACCTGCCCCAATGCACAGCGCCAACTTTAAAGTTTGGTGGAGGAGGAATAATGGTCTGGGGCTGTTTTTCATGGTTTGGGTTAGACCCCTTAGTTCCAGTGAAGGAAAATCTCAACACTACAGCTTACAATGACATTCTAGACAATTCTGTGCATCCAACTTTGTGGCAACGGGGAAGTCCCTTTCCTGTTACAGCATGACAATGCCCCCATGCACAAAGTGAAGTCCATACAGAAATGGTTTGTTGAGATCGGTGTGGAAGAACTTGACTGGCCTGCACAAAGCCCTGATCTCAACCCCATCAAACACCTTTGGGATGAATTGGAATGCCAACTGCGAGCCAGGCCTACTTGCCCAACATCAGTGCCCGACCTTACTAATGCTCTTGTGGCTGAATGCAAGCAAGTCCCCGCAGCAATGTTCCAACATCAAGTGGAAAGCCTTCCCAGAAGAGTTGATGATGTTATAGCAGCAAAGGGGGGACCAACTCCATAGTAATGCCCATGATTTTGGAATGAGATGTACTACGAGCAGATGTCCACATACTTTTGGTCATGTAGTGTAGCTTCGTATAGGCACGGCTTCCTTGTTTTTAGTCTACCAGTTTGTCTATCCTGAGCATTATAGGACATTGTTATGAATTACAGAAATGAAAGTGAAAGCATGTTAGAATTTCCTAGAAACAAAATCCTACTATTATAGTAACTTTACAATAAAGACTATACCTGAGAACAAAGTAAACATAGAAACGTGAGTTTTATATAAAACGCCTAAATGAACTTTAACGTGTTGTCAAGTTAGCTAGAACCTATTGAATCAAAGCCGTCTGTCTGACACGAAACAACAACAATTCACGCACCATACCGCTTGATATGAAACATAAAGGGAAGGGAATAAAACAAAAATAAAACATTGTAAGAAAATAATCTAATCAGTTCATATTTAATGCGTCTTACCATTTACGCTGCTGGACGCCATGAGAAGAACAGTAATAGCTTTCGTTTTCCATTGAATAGCCCGCACGCCAGCGAAGCTAGTTTTACATTAGGGACAGATCGAAATTTACGTGGGAGGGGTTTTACTTGGGAAATTTACGTGGGAAAACTTTTTTATTTTGCTTTGGGGAGGGTTGTGTGTTTTTTATTGGGCACAGGGGATGGTAGTGTGTTTTTTCCTAGGTTTACATTCACTCTTTTTTGCATTTTTTTACTATATAATTCTTCCATCCTAGCCAATGTCCCCATCTGCTTGCATGCGCCTCCCCTATAAACAGTGTTTRGGTACTTACCTTATGCACTATCTTTTCCTTGCACTAACTTTAATTATAAACTGGGTGGTTTGAACCCTGAATGCTGATTGGCTGACATATCAGACCATATACCATAGGTACGACAAAACGTTTGTTTTTCCTGCACTAATTAGGTTGGTAACCAGTTTATAATAGCAATAAGGTGTAACGGCAGATTTCCTCCTCTTGTAGCAGGGATCGGACCAAAGCGCAGCGTGGTTAGTGTTCATCATGACTTTAATTAAGACAATAAACGTGAACACTACAAATATGAAAACAACAAATGTGAAAAACCGAAACAGTCCTATCTGGTGTATAGACACAAAGACAGAAGACAACCACCCACAAACCCCAACACAAAACAGGCTACCTACATATGGTTCCCAATCAGAGACAATGACTATTAGACACACAACATAGAATGCCCACTCAGCTCACGTCCTGACCAACACTAAAACAAAGAAAACACAAAAGAACTATGGTCAGAACGTGACATAAGGCACCTTGGGGGTTTGTGGTATATGGCCAATATACCACGGTTAAGGGCTGTGTCCAGGCACTCCGCTTGCGTGGTGCCTTAGAACAGCCCTTAGCTGTGGTATGCCATATACCATACCCGCTTGTGTGTTTTGTCACCAAAGCCCCATATACTACCCACCACTGCGACCTGTATACTCTCGTTGGCTGGCTCTCGCTTCATATTCGTCGCCAAACCCACTGGCTCCAGGTCATCTACAAGTCTTTGCTAGGTAAAGCCCCTCCTTATCTCAGCTCACTGGTCACCATAGCAGCATCCACCCGTAGCACACGCTCCAGCAGGTATATTTCACTGGTCACCCCCAAAGTCAATTCCTCCTTTGGCCGCCTTTCCTTCCAGTTCTCTGCTGCCAATGACTGGAACGAATTGCAAAAATCACTGAAGCTAGAGACTCATATCTCCCTCACCAATTTTAAGTATCAGCTGTCTGAGCAGCTTACAGATCATTGCACCTGTATATAGCCCATCTGTAAATAGCCCACCAAACTACCTTATCCCCATATTGTTATTTTTTCTTCTTCTCCTTTGCACCCCAGTATCTCTACTTGCACATTCATCTTCTGCACATCTATCATTCCAGTGTTTATTTGCTAAATTGTAATTATTTCGCCACTATCGCCTATTTATTGCCTTATCTCCCTAAACTTACTTAATTTTCACACACTGTATATAGACTTTTCTATTGTGTCATTGACTGTACCTTTGTTTATTCCATGTGTAACTCTGTGTTGTTTGTGTCACACTGCTTTGCTTTATCTTGGCCAGGTCGCAGTTGTAAATGAGAACTTGTTCTCAACTGGTGTACCTGGTTAAATAAAGGTGAAATATATATATATTTTTTAAATGATTGCTTAATTATAAACTGGGTGGTTCGAGCCCTGAATGCTGATTGGCTGAAAGCTGTGTTATATCAGACAATATACCACAGGTACAGTATGACAAAACATTATGTTTTACTCTTCTAATGATGCTAGTAAACAGTTTATAATAGAAATAAGGCACCTCAGGGTTTGTGGTATATGGCCAATATACCACGGCTAAGGGCTGTATCCAGGCACTCCATGTTACATTGTGCATAAGAACAGCCCCTTGCCATTGGCCATATACTGTGCCACACCCCCTCGGGCCTTATTGCTTAATTATAAACTCGGTGGTTCGAGCACTGAATGCTGATTGGCTGAAAGCAGTTGTATATCAGACCATATACCATAGGTATTACAAAACATTACTTTTTACTCTTCTAATTATGTTGGTAATCAGTTTATAATAGCAATAAGGCACCTCAGGGGTTTGTGGTATATGGCCCATATACCACGACTAAGTGCTGTTTCGAGGCACTCAGCATTGCATAGTGCACAAGAACAGTCGTGCATAAGAACAGCCCTTAGCCCTGGTATATTGGCCATATACCACACCCCTTCAGGCCTTATTGCTTAACTATAGCACAGGTCAATATATTCTACCAGTCTAACTGTCTATTCTGCCCTCGATCCACCATTCATAGTGACAATAGTGGTAGGTGGATAGTTTGTCCAAATCTGCAATAGGCTAACTAGAAGTCATACCACACATAAAAGCATTAAAAGTTGCAATAATTTTCAATAGGAATCCACGAGAACAAATAGGTATAGCTGATATGGAACGGAGAGGCCAGGTGCATCTCATGAAAGAACAGGGAAGACATAAGACACACAGCTCAAAAAGCTCCCCTATTGATCTTGTTTAGGGACAATACAATTATCTTACCTAGACTAGCCTACAACACAACACAACACAACACAACACAACACAACACAAGCAATGAATCATTGCATTATTGTTTTCATGTGAGTACAACATTATACTCTAGTCTGCAGTGAAAATGTCATTTGAATAACGGCTCAAAAGCCCTGTGATTTGAATGTTTCATTCCATTTGGATCCGTTGTGAGTCTACTCTTGACAGTTTATAACGTGTAGAAAGACACGGTAGCAGGCTAGACTGACTGTATTTTTACTTCTGATACTCATTTTCATTATTTAGCAGACTCTCTTATCCAGAGCGACTCATAGTAGTGAGTGCATACATTTTAATTCTTTTTTTCGTACTGGTACCCCGTGTCAATCAAACACACAACTATGGAGCAAGCGTTATGCTCCACCAGATGAGATACATGGGAATATACTGAGATGGGCTGTCTGTTGCAGATCATCCTTCTCCCAAGTCATCCTATTATAATGCTGCCACACATGCTCCGGCAGGCTCAGTTATCAAGGAAAGCTCAAAGCATGCCCTGCCTCCTCTCCAATCCAATGGGCTATTCCTCGCCCACCTAGAACCTTCGATATAGCCTAAATATTTATATTTGAACTTTTAAAATGTATTACCTTTTCATATGTGGCATAAACACAACCAATCAATGTTTTCATCTGATTAGGCTACTTCAACATTCTTCTGTATGCATGCACACATTCCTCCAAAATATCATTCCAACATCCTTACAATGGCTTGACATTAACCACGTTTTCATCCAACCATTTCATGTGAGTAAATTATGTTAGATAAAAAATGTCACGACATTCAGTTTATTAGGCTAAAGATGAAATAAATGATGATGAACTTCACAGGGTGGTGAAAGTGCACTGTGATTAGCTTGAAGTTTTCAAATTTAACTAGGCAAGTCAGTTAAGAACTAATTTTTATTTACAATGACGGCCTAGGAACAGTGGGTTAGCTGCCTTGTTCAGGGGTAGAATGACAGATTTTTACATTGTCAGCCCGGGGATTCGGTCTAGCAACTTCTTGGATTACAAGCACAGCGCTCTAACCACTAGGCTACTTGCCGGCCCAGATGCTCCTTTGAATAAATATTGATGGTCTTATTTTGTCGACATGATGATCGAAGCTTGGCTGCCATTTGACAATTAAAATCATTCTCACATTTTGGTCCATAATAATCTCATCATGTAGTAGACTATACCCACACTGTGTCTACAAACTGTTGACTAGAGTGCACCTGCCAATATCAGAGTGGGCACTATTGTTATACCTACGCACCATTTTTTTGTGACAAAACCATCAGTTGGCCTAGAGTTGAAAATAGAAATGGAAACCCATTTAACTTGTATTTTTTATTCGGTATATGGGAATTTAAGTATTACACACAGATTTTAATCTGCAACATGTCAATTTGATGGAAACAACTCTGATGGGAAAATGCCTATATTGTATTTCTGCAGATTTTAGAATATTGGCATGGAAAACTGTCAATTGGTTGGAAACCTAGCTATAGAAACCCCAAATCAGTGGTCACCAACCTTTTCTGAGTCAAGATCACTTTCACAGTCAAAAAGCAAGCAGATCTACCACTCAGATGTTTTTTAACATGACTTAAACAATGTAACGTTAACCTAATAAAAACAGTTCTGTAGGAATGATGTTTGGGCAGTAGGCCTAATGCATTATCACAGCATATTGGCTATATGCCTGGCCTGCCAATATTGTATTTCTCAGACCAAATAGATCAGTCGAATATGAAAGTCAAAGGTAAAGAATAAAAAATAAAGTAAAAAAACAAACAAACATTATTACATCTGCCTGAGGCTGATGCCACGCAAGCACTCGAACTCAACACAAACACACACACACTTAAACGCACACATACACACACTTAAACACACACACACACACACACAAACACACACACGTAAATAGTACCACACATGCACACAAACACACACCGTTGGCCTTGTGGTGTTGAATATTGTTGTCCTGGATGTCTTTTGTTCTGCATTGTTGTCTTGTTGTTTTTCTTTGTTTTTGTCTTTTTAATTCTTCTCTTTTCTTTTTGTTGGTCGTTGGCGCATCGATAGGTGGTTGTTTGAATTTGAAAACAATATAGATCAGTTGGTGTAGCACTTCTGAGGCACTGAGGACCATGCATTGAAATAATTAGCTTTTTATTTTACTGGACTTATGGTACCTGCACCTGATGGTCATGGTGCTTTCAAGACAACTGGGAACTGGGGAAAAAACGAGGTCAAATTATGATGTCAGTGATCTTCAGGTCGGAAAGTCGGAGCTCTAGAAAGATACCTGAGAATTCCGAGTTTGATGACCATTCAAAATGATTTTCCCTAGTGGGGTCGAGTTTTTTCAGAGTTCCCAGTTGTCTTGAACGCACTGAAGTCGGGCGTTTCCAGGTGTTTTGAACAAGGCATTGTCTCAGTGAAGGGAGAGAGCAGCAGAGGGTCCGCCTCTCACGGTTCCTGCTCTCAATGTTAAATTCAATTCAATTCAAGGGCTTTATTGGCATGATAAACATATGTTAACATTGCAAGTGAAGTAGATAATAAACAGAAGTGAAATAAACAATGAAAATGTACAGTAAACATTATACTCACAGAAGTTCCAAAGGAATAAAGACATTTCAAATCTCATATTATGTCTATATATAGTGTTGTAAAGATATGTAAATAGTTAAAGTACAAAAGGGTGAGACTGACCAGAGAGGGGACACCGTCTTCCGCCTGATGGTGAAAGTCGAGGCGCACCGCATCTGCCTCAGTCATGCACAAATTCATGCTGTTCCTATGACCAGAGAACGTGAAATATTCCTCGATATTAAAGTTGACACGACGACCTGCTAATAATGATAAAAATTCAGGGCTATCAAAACACTTGGCAACTCATTAATTTCAGCTGCAGCGCAAGTGGAAGTAGGGAGAACCGCATTTTGTGTTTTGCAATAATTTATATTTTCTGTTGACATAGTCATTTATCGTGGTGTCTAAAATGCAAACCATGATATTGGAGCGCCCGAAGTCAGTATGCTTTTTTTTATTGGTTGTGTGGTTGATTGGCACAGAAACCTGTTGGTGAACAGTTAGTTGCATATATTTTATGTAATAATGATAAAAAATGGCATTACAATGTTCAAAATCTGATTTCCCCTTTATAGTATAATAACAATGACAACGGACAATGTGAAAAGCCCTTATCTGGGAACTAAACAAATCCTAGTTTGGTTACTTTGATTGGCCTAATAGCCCTATGGATGAGTAACCTAATTAGTAGAATTACAGAACAAATTTGTTTCTATTATATTATATTTGAATTCGAATACAATACTTGGGTGGCAAATGATTTTGGAAAATGATTACTTCAAGCATCCTACAATGATTTCTGTGAACAGTGGATATGTGAAGAGGGCATGACAAAACCTTTTCCCCCTCAGGAGACTGAAAAGATTTGGCATGGGTCCCCAGATTCTCAAAATGTTCTACAGCTGCACCATCGAGAGCATCTTGACCGGTTGCATTGAACAAGGCCTGGTATGGCAACTGCTCGGCATCTGACTGTAAGGCTCTACAGAGGGTAGTGCGTGTGGCCCATTACATCCCTGGGGCCAAGTTTCCTGCAATCCATGACCAATATAATAGGCGGTGTCAGAGGAAAGCCCATAAAATTGTCAGCGACTCCAGTCACCCAAGTCATAGACTGTTTTCTCTGCTACCGCACGGCAAGCGGTACCGGAGCGCCAAGTCTAGCACCAAAAGGCTCCTTAACAGCTTCTACCCCCAAGCCATAAGACTTCTGAACAATTAATCAAATGGCCACCGGACTAGCCACAGATCTTCCGGTCCGCCAGGTAGGGGGAGTTTGTGTTTTCAGACAAATGGTTCAAATTGGGAACACTTTGCTTACCTGGTCCACAGGGGTTCTGAATCAAGTGCACCTACTAGCAACAGCGTAACACGAATAAAAAAAGGAGTGCAAGCCTTTATCGTTGGCTTTTCTACAGAAACACCCCCCTCATACTCATCTGCAGGTCAAGCATTTGTTTGTCTGTATCTCTGTGTGTATACAAAACATTAGGAACACCTGCTCTTTCCATGACATAGACTGACCAGGTTGAAGCTATGATCCCTTATTGATATATTTTCTGTTTGTCAGAGACTCCAGTCACCCAAGTCATAGACTGTTTTCTCTGTTACTAAACGGCAAGCGGTACTGGAGCGCCAAGTCTAGCACCAAAAGGCTCCTTTACTCCCAAGCCGTAAGACATTTACATTTACGTCATTTAGCAGACGCTCTTATCCAGAGCGACTTACAAATTGGTGCATTCACCTTATGATATCCAGTGGAACAACCACTTTACAATAGTGTAAGACTGCTGAACAATTAATCAAATGGCCACTGGACTATTACATTGACCCCCCCCATTTGTTTTGTACAATGCTGCTACTAGCTGTTTATTATCTATGTATAGTCACTTCACCCTTACCTACATGTACAAATTACCTCTAACCTGTACCCCCTGTATATAGCCTCGTTATTGTGTTACTTTTTATTATTTTTACTTTAGTTTATTTGGTAAATATTTTCTTAACTCTTCTTGAACTGCACTGCTGGGTTAGGGTTAGGGCTTGTAAGCAAGCATTTCACGGTAAGGTCTACACTTGTTGTATTCGGCGCATGTGACAAATAAAGTTTGATTTGATTTGATATGTGGATAACACAAAATTCGTCCTAAATATGTACCTGAGCCGCTAGCTAGACTGTGACCCGCTGCATATCTTACAGCTTTAGTAATAAAACGTTCTGATGTAGGCAGTGGCACTTGCGAATGTGAGGTGAGGAATGGTAGTATGTGGTGCGTGTGCACAGTCTGACTGTGGGTGGAAGCAATATGCCTAGATGCGACTAGTCTGCGGCCGGAAACCAACACGAAGAAGAAGAGACGAAGGGCGGAAGAGACGAAGTGCACTCCGTTGTGGTCCCTTCGCAGTGCTAGCTAACATGGATGCTACAATGGAAAACATCGAACACACGCTACCGCTATACTCTAATAATGCAAAAAAGAAAAGTAAAAAGAAAGTGAATTCAGAATACACATACAAATGTAAGTAGTCAATTTATTCTTTATATGTTTATTTCGGACTACAAATGAAGTAAGGAACTCCGAGCTAATTAGCAAGAAAGCTAGCTAACGTTACCTACAAAGGGGACATCATGGCGCCTTGTCTCGAATACTTGTTCGAGCAGATGCGTGCGTTGGCATCAGACGGTGCGATCCACATTTGTCCTATTAGTCAAAATGTGAATGTTATTTAATTTCAATTACATTGTGCATGTAGTGATTTAAAACAAATATTTATTTATTTCAGTGTCTGAATATGAAACAATGGACTTTGTGAAATTGCGCGTATCAAATCGCTACATGTTTACGGGGAGGAGAAATGCCTCTCGACTGGCCTGGAGGTGAGAGATACTTACCCGAGATCCTCCCAGTACACGTTTTGTTAGATACGTTTTTTCATTTTACCTGTCATTGAGACGAGTCAATGTGTGTTTTGAAATCGAAATGATCATTGTTTGTGTACCTTTTTTGTTGCAGGGCTATCCTCAAACACATGGGCTTGCAGGGGAAGATGACTGCCAGTCAGGCAATGAAAAAATGGGAAAATCTGAAGAAGAGATACAAGGTAGCAATTGCATCCTACATACACTACATATCCAAAAGTATGTGGACACCTGCTTGTCAAACATCTCATTCCAAAATCATGGGCATTAATATGGAGTTGGTCCCCCTTTGCTACTATAACAGCCTCCACTCTTCTGGGAAGGCTCTTCACTAGATGTTGGAACATTGCTGTGGGGACTTGCTTCAATTCAGCCACGAGCATTAGTGAGGGTGGGCACTGATGTTGGCCGATTAGGCCTGGCTCGCAGTCTGCATTCCAATTCATCCCAAAGGTGTTCGATGGGGTTGAGGTCAGGGCTCTGTGCAGGCCAGTCAAGTTCTTCCACACTGATCTCAACAAACGATTTCTGTATGGACCTTGCTTTGTGCATGGGGGCATTGTCATGCTGAAACAGGAAAGGGCCTTCCCTAAACTGTTGCCACAAACCTGGAAGCACAGAATCGTCTAGAATGTCATTGTATGCTGTAGTGTTAAGTTTTCCCTTCACTGGAACTAAGGGGCCAAGCCCGAACCATAAAAAAACAGCCCCAGACCATTATTCCTGCTCCGCCAAACTTTATAGTTGGAACTATGCATTGGGGCAGGATGCGTTCTCCTGGCATCCGCCAAACCTGTCCGTCTGCCTGCCAGATGGTGAAGCGGGATTAATCTCTCCAGAGAATGCATTTCCACTGCTCCAGAGTCCAGTGACTGCAAGCTTTACACAACTCCAGTCGATGCTTGACATTGCGCATGGTGATCTTAGGCTAGTGTGCGGCTGCACGGCCATGGAGACCCATTTCATGAAACTCCCGACAAACAGTTCTTGTGCTGACATTGCTTCCAGGGGCATTTTGGAACTCTGTAGTGAGCGTCACAACCGAGGATAGGCGATTTTTACATGATACGTTTTTCAGCACTCGACGGTCCTGTTCTGTGAGCTTGTGTGGCCTACCACTTCGCGGCTTAGCCGTTGTTGCTCCTAGATGTTTCCATTTCACAGTAGCAGCACTTACAGTTGACCAGGGCAGAAATGTGACGAACTGACCTGTTGGAAAGGTGGCATCCTATGACAGTGACACGTTGAAAGTCACAGAGCTCTTCAGTAAGTCCATTCTACTACCAATGTTTGTCTATGGAAATTGCATGGCTGTGTGCTTGATTTTATACACATGTCAGCAACAGGTGTGGCTGAAATGGCAGAATCTGCTAATATGAAGAGGTGTCCACATACTTTTGGCCATGAAAATTGACCCTTTTAATAGGCATCCTTGTAAAGTTCTAAATAACCCTGCCCTAGAGACATCCTGTGCCTACTACTTTGTCCAAGCCTAACGTCTACTCAACTATTCATCAAATCCTTCATTATCTGACTACCTACTAATACTGTTTATCCTTCTTTTGGGGACAGGAGCTGAAGTACCCTCCCCCAGGGGTGCAGGTGTTCCCCCACAGTTGGCGTTGGTACGATCTGATGAGTGACGCAATGGAGGGGCGTCTGGCAGGCTCAGCCCCCATCATCGGCCCACTCCCCCCGGGCACTAGCGACAGTGATTTTCTCCCTGACGCCCGGCCCAGGAAGAGATCCATGATAGGCGGAATAGGGGTGATGGGGATGCACTGCGACCTGGATGAGATGGACACCGAGAGGGCGACCCTGGAGACCGAACGGGCGGCATTGGAGGGCGAGCGAGAGGTGATGGGGAGAGAGCGGATGGCGCTGGAGAGAGAGCAAGCAGGGCTGGAACGAGAGATGGCCAACCTGGACCGGGAGCGTGCCCAACTGGAGAGGGAGAAGGCAGCGGTGGAGAGGGAGAGGGGGCTGATAGAGAAGGAGAAAGCGCAGGTGGCCAGAGACAGGCTGGCTGTGGACAGAGACAGAGTTCTACTGGCGGAGGGTAGAGCAGCGGAGGAGAACGGTGCGGAAGGACAAAGCTGTAAAACAGGAGGACAGAGGGTCGTTGGGTCGTTGGAAAGAACCGAGAGATTCCTCAAGATGTTTGAAAAGTTGGTTGAACGTATGTGAAGAACAATTTCATGTTTGTTTACACTAGACTAGACTATTCAATTGGAAAGTAATTGGATATCATTTGTATTGGTTTTATTTTCTATGAATGTACAAAGTTTTCAATGACAAATCCTTTTTGTATTGCTGTTCAGAGATACCTGTATGCCTATTGTTATCTGGGCTCGAAGTATTTGAACATTAACTGCCTAAACAGTTGTACTCAATCAGTTCATTTCAAAATCAGTTTGCAGTTACACACCTTAACGGTCAATTTTCAATTAAAATGTTAAGCCATTGAGGTCATCAAAACAACTTTATTCAATTGTGGTATTTCCATACAAAGCACTGTTTCTTCTTATTAACCCCATCCACACCCAACATACCCCCCCCCCCCAGTCATACAATAGTCTTGGTCTTTATTATAGGCTATTGTGGTCATAACAAGAACTTTGAAATGTAATATGCCAAATATTGCAGTTCATGTAAAAAAAAAGTGACTTCAGAATATATTTTTATATTACAGTACAGACTTTACAAATGCTTGTTTGATTGCTTCTTTTATTGCATTGATATTCAATTTAGCGTTCCAGTAAGCTTCAATTCGTTTATGCTAGTATAATTGTTTTTTAAAAATAGTGTTAGATTTCTGTAATATAATATTTTTTCCTTTACAAAAACATATTTAAACAATATTACTGGTTGTCATTGCCAGTCATGAACAGACATGAGACAATGTTTGATTGTTGGATCAATAAAATGTCACATTTTCATTGTCTTTTTGTTTGCTTCATGTTGCTGAACAGTTTGGCTTTTGACAAAAAGTTATCTGGTGTGTATTTGTGTATGTAGGAATGAGAGATACACACCATCTCGCTCACTGTGTGTTATGTATGCGATCAACAACTGATCAGACTTAAATTAGGGAAGGTAGGTAGTGTGTTCCGGTGTTTACTGTATGTGCAGATTGCAATTGAACTGAGACTGGACAACTTTTAGGATCTGTCCAGTAGGTAAGTGTGTATGGTATGTACATATGTCTCGTAGACAATGAGTTGAGCTGTGTAAAGATGTGTGTGTATTGATCAGTGTGTGGTTAGATGTGGGCTCCGATGGGGACGCGGGGCAGACACACATAGGCCTGTGGGGTCCTGCTGAGGTTGATGGGGTTGCCGTCCAGGCGAATGTCCTCCAGTGCGTTCCTGATGTAGTTGAAGTCTTTCAGGTTGCAGAACGTGTCCTCGTGTATCATCTGAATGTTGTTGCGCTGGAAAACAAGGCATTGAAGTCTAAGAAAACACTGCCAAACAACACATTCATCTATGGGCCTTAAAAAACGATGCATGACGAACTAATGCTTGTGTGAGATTCTGCACAGGTCTTAAACAGTGCTGGAGAAAAGTATAGTTTAAATATATAACAATTTGCCCTAATAACAGACTGATGGCAGAGAATTGGCCAGAATGTTTTGAAACAGCTTGCAGATAGAGGGGATACGGTTGTCAGTTGAGCAAAAACCCCTCTAGTCACCACCAGTGTACAGTATGGAGGTAATCCTATAGTTCCCACATCACCCACAAGAGGGCAGTAATGAGGCAGGTACCTGTAGGTGCAGAGAGCGCAGGCTGTCCGGTAGGGGCACAGGGATGTGGTCGATGTGGTTGTCTGTTAGGTACAGGTACAGCAGACCCGTCATGTCCTAAACAAAACACATTGTTTACATTTAGAGTGGAGTCATTTATGCCAGACAGTCTCTCAATACATCCCTGTTTTTGTTTCATCCCAGCACTCACACATGATTCAACTCATCAAGGGCTTGGTGATTAGTCCAATAGGGGAATCAAATGTGATAATGCTGGGAAAAAGCAAATACATTGTTTGTGATCCTTGTCAGACCTACATACCTTGAAAGCCTCTTTGTGGATGCCTGTGGCGCCAATGTTGTTGTGGCTGGCGTCGATGAGGGTCATCACGGGTGGAAGGGCAGGCAGCTGTGACACGCCGTTCTCACGGAGCACCAGCTCCTCCAGCACGGGCAGGCCGGAGAACGCATCATCAGCGATGGATGCAATCTCGTTGGCGGTCAAGTCGATCCTCTTCAGCTTGTCTGCAAGAGAGACGGTAAAGTACTCAGACTGTTCCARGTGGTTTCATTAATTGAAACAGCCATTGAACAGCAGGAAATCTCACGGGCTGTGCCTTTAACATGTGACACCTACTCATCTGAGCAAAGTCGCCCTTGTTGATCTTGGTGATGTGGTTGTAGCGGGCGTAGAAGTGAGTGGTCTCTTTGGGGAGAGGCGGCACGCTCGTCAGCTTCACATCATCACAGTAGACAGAACCACCCAGACAGGTGCACAGCAYGCAGGTAGGCATACCTGGGACAGACAGACAGGACAAGGAAGTAAGATGGAGGTATGCGATACAATTGAGAGAACAGTTGATAGGTCTGAAATGTTGTGTGATGAAGTTTAGGCCACCAGCCTTCGATGCAGTAACAATGGGTTTGTAGAATGGTGGAGATGTGTACTGGTCCCGTGTGGCTCAGTTGGTAGAGCATGGCGCTTGCAACGCCAGGGTTGTGGGTTCAATTCCCACGGGGGGACCAGGATGAATATGTATGAACTTTCCAATTTGTAAGTCACTCTGGATAAGAGCGTCTGCTAAATGACTTAAATGTAAATGTACTCAGTGTTGATATGATTTGTTTGTTTTACCGCTTGCATCAAGAAATGTTGTCAAGTCTGGATTGGATGCAGCTTTTGATGTGACAAAGGTGTGCACATTATGAGGGTTGTTGCTGAGGTGCTATGGTTGAGGTGTAGTGCATTACCAATGTTAGACATATTGTGTAAATGGTGTTCGGGACAGGTTATAACACAGACGTTAGGAGAAGATGACGATAACAGATGTTACAGACTCATATCGTAGAGCAACTTGATAGTAAACACATGATACAGACAGACACATGATAGTGTTTGTGACAGGTAAGGACAAGACATAAGTTGTGTAACGGACATTACAGATACATATGGCTTCAACACAGTTTGTGATCCGTTTTAACAGGATGCACATAAGATTCAATAACCCTATTCAATCAAAACCAGGGTTTCTGGGGTGAAATGYAAGAGACAACTCGTATAAAGATATGAGAAAATAGGTTTCAATATGGGAATGTGATAGACCCCATATACTGTATAGTGAAGTAGAATAGACCCTATAACCCCAAGAAGCCTGGTTACAGGTTTTGATTGAATAGTTAGTGTTTGTGCTGGATACTGACCTTTAATGTCCAAGTCAACCTCTGGCAACCCAGAGCCCCCTGAGCCTACTGTACCTCCAGACTCCTGAGGGGTTTRCGGAGTAGTCAGGAGCAGTTCCTCCTCTTGTTAGAGATAGAGATGAGGTATTAAAGAGACAGGTTGGAAACAGCATGGACAGTGACACGACAACAAGTGCTGTTTGCCACGGTGAGAAGTCACAAATAGCAAGGGAGTTATGTTGTTGTCGTTGTTTATGACACATTTAACTGATTCAATTAGGTAATAGTTAAATGGAATCTTGGGAATGGATTGTGAGAGTTAATCAAATTATGTTATGTTGATATATGTTTAATATAAATACAGTTGAAGTCGGAAGTTTACATACACTAAGGTTGGAGTCATTAAAACTTGTTTTTCAACTGCTCCACAAATTTCTTGTTAACAAACTATTATTTTGGCAAGTTGGTTAGGACATCTACTTTGTGCATGACACAATTCATTTTTCAAACAATTGTTTACAGACAGATTATTTCACTGTATCTCAATTCCAGTGGGTCAGAAGTTTACATACACTAAGTTGACTGTGCCTTTAAACAGCTTGGAAAATTCCAGAAAATTATGTCATGGTTTTAAAAGCTTCTGATAGGCTAGTTGACATCATTTGAGTCAATTGGAGGTGTACCTGTGGATGTATTTCAAGGGCTACCTTCAAACTCAGTGCCTCTTTGCTTGACATCATGGGAAAATCAATTATAAATCAGCCAAGACATCAGAAAAACAATTGTAGACCTCCACAAGTCTGGTTCATCCTTGGGAGCAATTTCCAAACGCCTGAAGGTACCACGTTCATCTCTACAAACAAAAGTATGCAAGTATAAACACCATGGGACCACGCAGCTGCTCAGGAAGGAGATGCTTTCTGTCTCCTAGAGATGAACGTACTTTGGTGCGAAAAGTGCAAATCAATCCCAGAACAACAGCAAAGGACCTTGTGAAGATGCTGGAGGAAACAGGTACAAAAGTATCTATATACACAGTAAAACGAGTCCTATATCGAACATAACCTGAAAGGCCGCTCAGTAAGGAAGAAGCCACTGCTCCAAAACCGCCATAAAAAAGCCGGACTACAGTTTGCAACTGCACATGGGGACAAAGATCATACTTTTTGGAGAAATGTCCTCTGATCTGAGGAAACAAAAATATAACTGTTTGGCCATAATGACCATCGTTATGTTTGGAGGAAAAAGAGGGAGGCTCTGCACGGGGGTGGCAGCATCATGTTGTGGGGGTGCTTTGCTGAAGGAGGGACTGGTGCACTTCACAAAATATATGGCATCATGAGAAGGAAAATTATGTGGATATATTGAAGCAACATGTCAAGACATCAGTCAGGAAGTTAAAGCTTGGTCGCAAATGGGTCTTCCAAATGGACAATGACCCCAAGCATACTTCCAAAGTTGTGGCAAAATGGCTTAAGGACAACAAAGTCAAGGTATTAGAGTGGCCATCACAAAGCCCTGACCTCAAGCCTATAGAAAAGTTGTGGGCAGAACTGAAAAAGCTTGTGCGAGCAAGGAGGCCTACAAACCTGACTCAGTTACACCAGCTTTGTCAGGAGGAATGGGCCAAAATTCTCCCAACTTATTGTGGGAAGCTCGTGGAAGGCTACGCAAAACATTTGACCCAAGTTAAACAATTGAAAGGCAATGCTACCAAATACTAATTGAGTGTATGTAAACTTCTGACCCACTGGGAATGTGATGAAAGAAATAAAAGCTGAAATAAATACATTTCTACTATTATTATGACATTTCACATTCTTAAAATAAAGTGGTGATCTTAACTCACCTAAAACAGGGAATTTTTACTAGGATTAAATGTCAGGAATTGTGAAAAACTGAGTTTAAATGTATTTGGCTAAGGTGTATGTAAACTTCCGACTTTAACTGTAGGTACATTGGAACAGTGTTCTTAGCTGGAATTGGAGATTCATACTTGTCAACCACAAATCCTTTGAAAAGCATCTCTTGACCAGATTATTTGGTCACCMTCTCCTGTCCAAATACGGACATGGCAGCAGAGCATGCTTTCTGCTCAAAGTTTTTGGGACCTTTACCTCTGTTATCCTTACACATATGATACAATGGGTTGATACCATAGAGATCTGTTTTCTTATTGTTTCTTTATTTGTTGGTACTTACCTTCAGGGTCAGGGATTAATGTGACCTCTGACCCACCAGAGTAGGAGCCTCCAGGCCCTGAGGCCAATGAGGTGCCAGAGGCCCCAGACTCCCCAGAAGCACCCGATGCCTCCTGGGGGGTAGTGTCAGGAATGAGGMGCAGCTCCTCCTCTTATTAGAGCCAAGGGGAGGGGTTAGGAGACAGGTTAGTGCTTCTCATGGGATGGGATGGACTGTCAATCAACAATCATTCAATCAGACAATCAATCAATCATTCTCAAACATGGTTTGACAGTGGGTTATGTTGACAATGATTAGGAACTTATGGTAAGTAATGCAATGACAATGGTAGGACAATGAGTGACGTTTACAATGACAATGGTAGGACAATGAGTGATGTTTACAATGACAATGATACTGTAAGTGACAAACAATTACACAGGGTTTACAATGACGACAAGTAGCAAATCACAAGAAAGCATTATCAATCCACATCTAACCAGCACAAAGCAGTTAAATGAAAAGGCAAATTTAGAAATGCAATGAAATCCCATATAGTCTTAGTGTATCAATCAGTGCTTGGAACTGTACTAGGTTCACAAGGCCACTATAGGCCCAACCAACTATCTGTATACTTATACAGTGTAGTCTGTATAAGTATAGGTACTGACCTCCAGATATAATTATTATTCCTGAGTCCCCGGAACCTCCAGAACCTCCGGAACCCCCAGTACTGGAACCCAATATGTCCCTGGAACCCCCTGAGCCTAGGAGGGTGACAGAACCTCCAGAGCCCAGGGAACCAAGAGCCCCGGAACCCCCAGAGCCTCCAGAACCAAGGTCCCCAGAACCCCCAGATCCTCTAGAACCAAGGTCCCCGGACCCCACAGAGCTTCCGGATCCAAGGTCCCCGGAACCCACAGAGTGTCTGGATCCAAGGTCTCCGGAACCCACAGAGCCTCCGGATCCAAGGTCCCCGGAACCCCCAGAGTCTCCGGAACCAAGGACCCTGGAACCCCCAGAACCAAGATCCCCAGAACCTGCTGAACCAATTTCCCTGGAACCCCCTGAGCCTCCAGAAGCCAAAAGGTCCCCAGAACCAGAAGCCAAAAGGTCTCCGGAACCCCCAGAACTTCCGGAAACCCCAGAGCCACCGGAACCTCCAGAACCCGTYGAACCCCCAAAGTCCCCGGAGATATGAAGAATGTCAATGGGACTCAGGCGCAGCTCCTCCTCTTGTTAGAGACAAGATTAGGTGTTAGAAGAGACAGGTTAGAGCACAGTGGACCATGATTCAGTTTAGGGCTAGTGAGTCATGTTTACAATGATGATTAGGTGACATTACAAAAAGTTAATGAGATTTATGGTTGAGTACCACACATTTAACTAATGTCAGACAGTTAAATGGAACTCATGCATTTGGAAATGACGAAGGATGATTGTAAAAAGGGGTCGATTTGCATGGGTAGGCGTTAAGAGGAAAGGTTGTGTGTTATGTATCACTGTCAGTACTGGACACATACCTTCAACTCCCTGTGTGTATGGGCTCATAGTGTGAGGTGACACGGTGTATGTGCTGTGGGTGTGTGTATACAGACCTCCCTGTGTGTATGGGCTCATAGTGTGAGGTGACACGGTGTATGTGCTGTGGGTGTGTGTATGTGTGTATACAGACCTCCCTGTGCGTCGGGGCCCATGAGTACCCCAGACCCCCCTGAGCCTTGGGGGATGAGCTGGGGTCTTAGGGGCAACTCCTCCTCCTCTTCCTCCTCCAGTGATGCAGGGCCCCCAGGGCCAGGGTAGTTATAATCTGGTGGGGCCAGTGTGCCAATCTCTATCTATGGGAAAGACAGCGACAGAGGGAGTCAATGCTAATGCAGGAGGTGCGCCACCAGAGAGCGCCAGAGACCACCAGAGAGCGCCAGAGACCACCAGAGAGCGCCAGAGACCACAAGAGAGAGCCAGAGACCGCCAGAGAGCGCCAGAGAATACTAGAGATTACCAGAGACCACCAGAGACCACCAGAGACCACCAGAGACTACCAAAGACCACCAGAGAGCGCCAGAGACCACCATAGACCACCAGAGAGCGCCAGAGAGAGCCAGAGACCACCAGAGAGTGCCAGAGACCACCAGAGAGCGCCAGAGAGCGCCAGAGACCACCAGAGAGCGCCAGAGACCACCAGAGACTGCCAGAGAGCGCCAGAGACCACCAGAGGGCGCCAGTGAGCGCCAGAGATTACCAGAGAGCAGTAGCCTCACTTACTGAGTAGCAGGAGGCTTCAAAAGCCAACTGTCGCTCATGGACTGGAAGCTCTACGTCTTTTGGTCCAGCCGTGCAGAGTGTGAAGCACTGATTTTGAGTTCAATATCAGTAATCATCTCATCAGTACCAAATTTATGTCACAGGACAACGTTATGTATGACCATGCTGGTAATAAAGGCAATAAAGCTTAACAGCGACCAAACAAGAATGAAATATTTGGATACAACACGAGTAGCTAAAGAGTGTCCAGGAAAAGGACCAGGGACATGAGGACTTCTAGACATCCTGACTTCTACCGTTCAGAGAGAATAGAAGATCCAGAGACAGTTATAATATCAGTCATTCACAGGTGTAGCTTAACAGGGGCACCTCAGGGCTATGCTGTTTCACCTCTACCATTTATATACAGATGACTGAAGAAGCAACCAGGAACGGAGACACATCATTGTGTATGCAGATGACTCAGTCATGATAAACCTCCTAAATGATCATAACACTGGTAATGGCCAAGTAGTGGAAGACTTGGTGTATTGCTTCATATCTACAGATGAATGTTGAAAAAACATTGAGGACATGAATATTGATTTGAGGAAGACCCTCAAGGGTTGTCCTCCCCCCCAAAATCCCAGCCAGGAATTGGAAAATGTGGATACAAACACAAATTTCGGACCACAAACTGAGATGAGAGAAGAATACAAGTGCAATCTGGGTAAAGGCACAACAGAAAGTGTTTTTAGTGGGGAAACTCCACCTTCCAACCAAGTAAACAAGACTATTCTCACCCTGTTTTATAGATATTTTATTACAGATTTTTTACTGTTACCACATTCTCCATGGTCTGTTGGTTTGTAAACATAACTGTAAAATGTTTGGTCAAAATTAACAGGATAGTGAGCATCAGTTCAAACATCACAGGTGTGACACAAACCAACTTTTCGCCACTATACAATAGGAACGTCCTCTAAAAATGAAACATCATTTTCATTAAAGGGGAAGTTCAGTATTTTACAATTTAATGTAAGAAACTTCCTCACCCTAAAAGTAGTCTATGGACCAGGGGAATCCGTAATCCATGGTTGTAAAAAAAAGACCTTTTCAGTGTGACGAACCATTCGACAACTTGTAAAATTCCGAACTTCCCCTTTAACTGACTGTTGTGGGTCTTCAACTTGGGGACTGTATAACCTGCACAGTAGGCTTACCTATGGCAGTGATGTCTTGGTAGGATGCTCTGTGACAATCACTTCCTGGTTCAAGTGACAGAATATACTCATAGGGGTCACATTCAGACAGTACATACAAACCGAAAAATGAAAGAATCCGTTGCAAATGGAGAAGTTAGAATGGCTACAGTGTGAAAATGTTGGAAACATGTCAAACCTGACCCAGTTGAAATTGACTATGACAAATTGTAAAGAGGAATTATGCCATTTATGAGCAGTTTGTGTGTTTCATGTGGAATGATGACCACAGCCGGTGTTTGGTTTGTTTAGAAAGCAAATAAACAGTAGATGTAAGCCTACATCTAAAGAAAATCTCCTAAACTCAGTCACATCTTATCCTGTTGACCTTTCACCTCTCCATGTTCTCACACTCCTCAGAACCCAATGAGGGGCGTGTGTGTGTCAGAAGGTCGAAGCATTTTGATTCAAATCTACCAAACAGATGGCCGAAATATGCAATGTCAAGAGGACATTTTGAAATCCTAATGGCACACTTTCCAGAGGCGGTCTTTGGCTGTAAGAGGGCCCCCATAGTATGTTCTGATAGTGCCTCACAGCAAAGCACGACGCACTCATTGTTTTAATACCAGTTATGATATCAACTGCAACTGCATCTATCTACTGTGCTTTAAGCCATACATCTCACCTCCTAAACAGATTAACATAATGCAAAACTTCCAACACAGCTACATGTTCCTATGTTATGTAATGTGGAAGGGAGGGGCGAGAACTGTCATTCTTGTTTGTTTGTTTGATGTTATGTCTGGCCTATGCCACCCAACCACAGTGCATTTTCTTGCACGTAAAGCAAATATCTGAAAATCAGACAATAAAGAAATATCTACTCTCAACTAATGTTAAGAATGTGATAGTCACTTCAAAGGGTACCTGCCGTCATTGTCCTTGCTATTCAGCAAACCACTAGAGTAATGCCATGCAGTTCTATTATTAGCCACACAGGGGCGCTGAAACCCCACAATGTGCAAAAGGTAATATTTGACTCTCTTACACCCATGGGCTGATTCTATCTTCCAAAAGAGGGAATGGTCCTTGTGGAACCAAGAGACACATGGTAGCTGCAAAAATGCATATTTCACTCCACCAATTTCACTCCACCAATGTTGAGAGAAGCTGTCCATCGACTTTCATTCCAAGATTCCTAACCTGAGGTAGCCTGAGACTTACCTAAAGGCAACTTACCACAAAGTGTATGTTGCTGTATAATGAAATTCCTAAAAGTAGATACACATTTATATGCAAGGAAAGGCATGTACAGTAAAATGGGGACGTTTGTAAACGTAGCCACGTAGAACGGCTATGAAATTGAAAATGCACGTCTTGAGAGTTTGGCAGTGGCAGAGTTTACGAGACAACAAGGTAGGCCTTTGAGTAGTCTTGCACAGAGTTAGTTTGCTTGCTGCTGATGCCCCTCCTCCTCCCCCAAAAAAGCAAACATCCAAACTCGGGGGAAATGAGAGGCGAAAGCTTGGCTACCCCAAAAAAAAAAAAAATCTGGGAAACAACGTGGAAATACAAGATGTGCAGAGAGAGTTTTGAAGTTCCATAATGTGAAATAGAGGAGCTGATTTGAGGCATACAGATCACTCTTGCTCACTCGCAAACATTATTTTCTGGTCTATCTCACCAATGCATCTCTTTAGAAACTTCACAACTCTAGAGAGATCTTTGCATAACACCATCACTCTTCCAAACCAAGCTGTGACACCCTAAAACACGTCACAAAACCAACCAAGGAATCCCATTTACCACAAAGTCCTAGCCTCACAGAATGGTTTATATGTTAGGTCATTGTCAGAGTGTATACCACATATGATCACCCATTTGYATGTAGTTTATTTMCACAGATAAAACCAGTAAGTTAAAACAATGTGCAGGAAGCGGCTAAATGGGTTAGTCTAGGAGTCTTCTAGTTGTCAGACAATATCAGGCTTGTTTAGGACCAAGAAGATATACAATGGAACCCAAAACCGGCAAATGGAATGAATAACTTTAGAATATGTGTATTGGTACTCCATGCACATAGGAGTGAAGTGGTATGTTGGAAAGTGCTTCTTTACATATAAACAAGAATTTTAAACAAATACAGTGCATTCGGGAAGTATTCATACCCCTTCCGTTGTTTCACATTTTGTTACGTTACAGCCCTATTCTAAAAAAAATCTCATTTATCTATACACAATACCCCATAATGATTTTTTTTGGGGGGGTGTGGAATTTTTAGCAAATGTATAATAAAAAAAAATCTGAAAATACCTTATTTACATAAGTATTCAGACCCTTTGCTACGAGACTCGAAATTGAGCTCAGGTGCATCCTGTTTCCATTTATCATCCTTTGAGATGTTTCTACAACTTGATTGGAGTCCACCTGTGGTAAATTCAATTGATTGGACATGATTTGGAAAGGCACACACCTGTCTATATAAGGTCCCACAGTTGACAGTGCATGTCATAGCAAAAACCAAGCCATGATGTCGAAGGAATTGTCCATAGAGCTCCGAGACAGGATTGTGTCACGGCACAGATCTTGGAAGGGTACCAAAAAATGTCTGCAGCATTGAAGGTCCCCAAGAATACAGTGGCCTCCATCATTCTTAAATGGGAGAAGTTTGGAACCACCAAGACTCTTCCTAGAGCTGGCCAAACTGAGCAATCGGGGGAGAAGGGCCTTGGTCAGGGAGGTGACTAAGAATCCGATGGTCACTCTGACAGAACTCCAGAGTTCCTCTGTGGAGATGGGAGAACAACCACCAATCAACAATCAGGCCTTTATGGTAGTGGCCAGACGGAAGCCACTTCTCAGTAAAAGGTACATGACAGCCCTCTTGGAGTTTGTCAAAAGGGACCTGAAGACTCTCAGACCATGAGAAACAACATTCTCTGGTCTGATGAAACCAAGAATGAACTATTTGGCCTGAATGCCAAGCGTCAATACTGGAGGAAACCTGGCACCATCCCTACGTTGAAGCATGGTGGTGGCAGCATCATGCTGTGGGGATGTTTTTCAGTGTCAGTGACTGGGAGACTAGTCAGGATTGAGGGAAAGATGAATGGAGAAAAGTACAGAGAGATCCTTGATGACAACCTGCTCCAGAGCGCTCAGGACCTCAGACAGACGCATGGTTTCACCTTCCAACAGGACAACAACCCTAAGCACACTGCCAAGACAACGCGGGAGTGGCTTCGGAACAAGTCTCTGAATGTCCTTGAGTGGCCCAGCTAAAGCCCGGACCTGAACCCGATCGAACATCTCTGGAGAGACCTGAAAATAGCTGTGCAGCAACGCTCCCCATCCAACCTGACAGAGCTTGAGACGATCTTCAGAGAAGAATGGGAGAAACTCCCCAAATACAGGTGTGCCAAGCTTGTAGCGTCATACCCAAGAAGACCCGAGGCTGTAATCACTGACAAAGGTGCTTCAACAAAGTATTGAGTAAAGGGTCTGAATACTTATCTAAATGTGATAATTATATATTTTTAATAAGTTAGCAAAAAATTATAAAAACCTGTTTTTGCTTTGTCATTATGGGGTATTGTGTGTAGATTCATGAGGGAAAAACGATTTAATCCATTTTAGAATAAGGCCATAACATAACAAAATGTGGAAAAAGTCAAGGGGTCTGATTACTTTCCGAACGCACTGTATGGGTTCAATGGCAGGCATATGGGACTGTACACACATGTACATCTGTATACATACGTTCCATCTGCCTTTGTGTAATGTTCTGTGTGTCTTTTTCAGGGCCCACTGCCCCTCTCTACAAAGGCCAACTTCGCTCAATGATGTCTTCATGATAACACAAGATACATTGCAGCCACACTGCAAAACATGTCAATCTTACGTAGATTTTTCTGTTGTATTGAGATAAGGAAGTAAACATGACTTGTTTTGAGTTTCTTTCACTCACCCAGAAAATGCATTTACTTTTTTGTTGTTGATTTTGCTTCCCCAGGAAATACAAGATAATTCAGACTTGTTTCAATCCTGCCAGTGCACTAAAATAATTTACCTTGGTAAGACATCAAGTTAATGCATTCTAATGGTAAGAAATGCAATATCTATGTAAGATCAAAAAAAAAAATTCAGAGCGCTTGTTTACAATATGTTGTCCATTGAAAGGCTTTCTGCTATAAAGTTGGTGACCTAGTTACATGTGACGAAGGACTTAAACACTTGGCTCACGTTTAGGGTTTAGCTAAGTGGGCTAATAGGGACTTGTGGTTACGAGAATTATGTTCTCAATGTTCATAAACTGAACTTCAATTAACTACTCAGTCTGTAACCCAGAATTGATAAGAAACTGGTTGAAATGAAAACAGACGGGGCCCAGCTACGATAGTCAGAAAGTTTATTTACGAGAGCCTGGTTAGTTGTAACAAAACCATTCATTTTATACTAGCTCCTTACGCACATACTCTTGCACACAAAACAGAATTCATACGCACATACATTTGCACACAACACAGAATTCATACGCACATACCTTTGCACACAAACAGTAGGTATCCTACGCACATACTGTCTGGCTACCCAGCCGACAAAGATTAGGACCGTGAGAATCACTCCCTGTCCTTTCCCAAATCTCTTAGGCCCCTAGCCAAGGTCGGCACTGAATCTTGCTCAGACAGTCTTTGTTTAAGATACTGTAGAGACATATTGTTACTGACTAAAACTACACACATCATTAATTATAACTTTATGATTCTAGTCAATTTCATTCAATTATATGGTTTCAGGTGGAATATTCTAGACATTCATTTAAACCTATTAATTCATAAACAGGTACCCAGATGACCCGGGTTCAGCATGCGTGACCTATAAGTTGATAAAAACACTAATCCCTGTCCACATGCAGCAACTGCCAATCACAAGGTCATATGTCACCTGAGCGATCAGAGGTACACGTCTGTTTGTTTTCAAAGCAACACACAGACTTAATTTGAGAAATAGCCGAAACAATGGCAAAGTTGTCATGTTTATGAATAATAAATTAAAATGCATATGCAATGAATGTATTTAAAAAAACTTTTTCTGGATCTTACGTGGAATTGCAGTATAGATCAGACCGCTAAAATATTTAAAAGTAAAATTTGAGAGATGAGCTTGATTTAACTTGAAATTTGAACTTTTGGGAATCTATCTATGGTCTATTGTAACGGAAAACTAAATGAAGTGCAGCTCAAGTATTTGAAAGTTTTTCCATACCTGGCTGTATTTGACCCAGGTCTGGTATTAACATCTTTAAGGACACCACTAGAGGCTAATACAATCAGGTATTAAACAGAATAAAGCTACGGATTTTTACTACATTACTTCACTTGTTTTCCAGGAGTGGCCCCTAGCACCATCTCGTAAAGCTGCTATTCTGAAGCTGCTTAGAGGTACCATTTAAATAGACCAAAGAGAGCATTACAAGCTTCTATTTGCATGTTGCTGATGCAATGTGACCTGTGACCTATTCACAACAGACACATACTTTACAGTGCTCTAAACCAAGTCAGCTCCTGTTCTAGAAGTGTCTGCAAAGAGCTTTAAATGCACCAGATCAGTAACTCTGGCCTTGGATTACAGTTTACAGGAGAAAAGTTTGATGCTTCTTAGGGTTAGGGTTAGAGGAGCTGCAGAATAAAGAAAGGCAACAGAGAGCTGGAAAGAGAAAGCAAAGATCATCATTGAGTCTCCTCTGACTTGGTGAGGGAGGACTCCTTCCAGTCTGCATYATCCCCTTTCCCACTCTACATCCTTATTCCTAAATCTGCCCTCTCACCCTTCAGTAGCCTACTGTATCAAGGGTAAGCGCTGCCACACACTAACAAATATTCTATAATCTCACTGAAAATGTTAATCATGTGAGAGCGATCTAGAATATATTTTCCCCAGCACACACACCACTGAAGAGAAGGTCTGAAGGGAACTGCTGGAGTTTTTCCTGTCTTCTATCTACACTATTGTCAAGGGTTTGTTTTCTCCTGTATCAGTTTCTCTTTCCCCTGAATCATTCCAAGACTTTTGGATTACATGCACTATACTCCATCTGTCCTGTTTATACTGAGAAGAAGAGTTTGAATTGGGACAATGTAAATGAGATGTAATTAGCTGTAATTGCTTGAAATAAAATGTGGTAGTTTATTTTTCTCCATGTAAACTTTCAACCCCAGATGTCATCTATCCAAAAACAACGACATGACACACACACACCACACACCACAACACACACACAAACCACACACACAACACCACACACACACACACACACACCACACACACACACACACACACACACACACACACACACACACACACACACACACCACACACCACACACACACAACACACACACACACACACACACACACACACACACCTATGCATTAACATCACCTTCCCTCCATCAAACTGAGCCATTAGAACCAATCCTGATATGCACATTGATACACCAGCAGACTAATGAAAGACTACAACATTGTTTTGTACACAGATCCCTCATGTCATAATAGCCAAATGTGCATTGGATTGTGACTTGGATGGTGGCATACCACATCGGGTTCAGTTTAAATGGTTTGGCTCAAGGGGAACTAGTCGAAAATCTGTTTAGCCTCATGCCAGCCTGACATCGTTTTGGCATCCTGTCTTTGTTACAAAAGAAAATAAACAGGAACATTGGCTGAAATGGGCTGTTTTAGTGTTCTCTGTCCAAACCTGCATTGCAGACTAGTTGCATCACATCCAACTTGGGCCGTTGAAGGCTACTTCTGGCATGGACATCGCTCTCTCTGCTCACTCTCCTCTTTCCGCCATTTTGGACTCATTTGGGTGCTTTTATTGTTCCGATTGTTTAATGTCCGACAGAACCCTCTGGCCCACTTGAAACCCTTTGGGTTCTGGCTAGCACAGAGCAGTTTGGCCCATTTTAGCATGCCGATGTCAGACCTGGGCCAAATATGGGTTAGAAATTAACTTAACAACAAGGGCTATAATATCCTTTGCCACATAGGCCATCAGTATCTACAGGCTACTGTAGAAGGTACTAACACCTCTCAAACAGCAACGCCACTCATTTACTTTGACCCATACTTGCCATACTAGTTCCATGTCTAATCTAGATACATTCCTATCCTAACTGTATCCCTTCCCCAGCCCTTTATGAATACATTGTATGCATGTGAGTTGAAAGGCTCGAACCCTGCAGCTGTATTTATTTATTTTATTTTTATTTAACATTTATTTAACTAGGCAAGTCAGTTAAGAGCAAATTCTTATTTACAATGACGGCCTACCCCGGCCAAACCCGTACGACGCTGGGCCAATTATGCGCCGCCCTATGGGACTCCCAATCACGGCCGGATATGATACAGCTGTATTGCTCAATGCATACATTTCAATCAAGTCTACCCCCCCCCCCCCCCCCCCACTTGGGTTGTGCCGTGGTGGAGATCTTTGTGGGCTATACTCGGCCTTGTCTCAGGATGGTAAGTTGGTGGTTGAAGTTATCCCTCAGTGGTGTGGGGGCTGTGCTTTGGCAAAGTGGGTGGGGTTATATCCTGCCTGTTTGGCCCTGTCTGGGGGTATCATCGGATGGGGCCACAGTGTCTCCTGACCCCTCCTGTCTCAGCCTCCAGTATTTATGCTGCAGTAGTTTATGTGTCGGGGGGCTAGTCAATCTGTTATATCTGGAGTACTTCTCCTGTGTTATCCGGTTCCTGTGTGAATTTAAGTATGCTCTCTCTAATTCTCTCTTTCTCTCTTTCTTTCTTTCTCTCGGAGGACTGAGCCTGAGCCCGAGGACCATGCCTCAGGACTACCTGGCATGATGACTCCTTGCTGTCCCCAGTCCACCTGCCGTGCTGCTGCTCCAGTTTCAACTGTTCTGCTGCGCTATGGAACCCTGACCTGTTCACCGGACGTGCTACCTGTCCCAGACCTGCTGTTTTTCAACTCTCTAGAGACAGCAGGAGCGGTAGAGATACTCTTAATGATCGGCTATGAAAAGCCAACTGACATTTACTCCTGAGGTGCTGACTTGTTGCACCTTCAACAACTACTGTGATTATTATTATTTGACCATGCTGGTCATTTATGAACATTTGAACATCTTGGCCATGTTCTGTTATAATCTCCACCCGGCACAGCCAGAAGAGGACTGGCCACCCCTCATAGCCTGGTTCCTCTCTAGGTTTCTTCCTTGGTTTTGGCCTTTCTAGGGAGTTTTTCCTAGCCGCCGTGCTTCTACACCTGCATTGCTTGCTGTTTGGGGTTTTAGACTGGGTTTCTGTACAGCACTATGAGATATCAGCTGATGTAAGAAGGGCTATATAAATACATTTGATTTGATTTGATTGTAGCTGAGGAAAAATGTTCACTGAGCCCATCAAGTCATGTCTACAGACACAGCAACTGCAGTATTTGACTCCGAATGCTACACGGCTGTAATAGCCCTAGATGTAATCTAATAATCAGAGTTGAGAAGCATGGAACCTCTAATCTCACCCAACCCAAAACTTCATAGAAGAGTTAATTAGATGTCTCTCAAAAATGTTCAAGACTCCCTAGTTTCAGTCCATGCATACAGTACTATCCATCAGTGCCAATCAATCCTTGAGGGGGAGTGAATGAGTGCAGTTTGGAGAGAAGGGGGAGGAAAGGGATACATGGAATTGGGCCAATGTCACGACTTCAGCCGAAGTTGGTTCCCCTGCCTGTTCGGGCGGTGCTCGGCGGTCATAGTCACCGGCCTACTAGCCGCCACCGATCCCTTTTTCGTTGTCTGTTTGTTTTGTCTTATTAGTTGCACCTGTGTCTATTTGTGTGCTTGATGGGCTTCCTTATTTAAAGTACGTTTACCCGCCCTTGTTTTGTGCGGGATTATTCTTGTGTTACGTGTGTGCGTTATTTAGGTGTGTTCGTGTTCTAGACCTGGTACCCTGTGTTGTGGGCTTGCTTTTGTGCCGTATTAAAGTGCACTTTTCCCTGTGGAACTCTCTGCTCTCTGCGCCTGATTCTTCCTCACACACCTAGTCCCGCGTGATAGCCAAAGTGACAAGTGTTGAAAACTACAGTCAGCTATGAGCATTCAAACTAATAAGCAGGAAACTTTTGAGGTTCTATCTGACATGTTGGTCAAAAAAAATGATATTCACAAAGAGTTGCTCTTTAAGTGGTCTTTCACAAGTAAATTTACAATATAATACAAAAATCTGAAAGTTCTATCAGCGCAAACAGCTGTTCATTTGGTGCTATAAAGTTCAATATGCAATCCAATCACACAATGCTGGGTTGTCAATCAAAAATAATTGTATGTGACTGTATACTTATTGAGTCATGAAAGAGGAAGACATCACAAAACAGTTCTGAGATCTGGGACTTGAAAATACAAATGATCTCAAAACGATACATTTTGCAGATAAAAACATATAGTCCCAAGTCCTTGGGTACTGAACTCTTCCAATGATTCAGTAATGCAGATTCCATCATCGAGGCTCAGGATACTGTAGGGTGTGCGCCATAATAAGTCCCCATCAACGAATTAACACACCATCTTCCACAAGATAGAATGTCAATGCTTTATCCACCAACTTACATGGCACTTTGACATTGACGTCTGAGTCGGGAAATGGAGCTAGCAAAGTGCAGGCAATATCAACCAAGGCAAAACAGTACTGTGATACGTACAATCTACAAAATTCTAAGTAATACATTCACCTTCAAAACATAGGATGTCTATGATGTGAGATTCCATCCTCTGTCACTGACCTGTCATAACTGAGTCAGTGTAAGCTATAGTAAGTAATCTGCTAGTTTCTTTCATCTATTGTACCGATTAGTGATTGCTTCAAGGACGTGTGGATAGAGGGATACATTCTTAGAATGTTCAAACGGGGTCGGAGGTCAAATCTCAGCATCTCTGTCACCCATCCCTCCAATTTCCCCCCAGTATCTTACCTGAGGTTCATCAATAGTCAGTCCATCTTCATAATCATAGACATCCCGATTCTCCAAATTCAAGTTTTCTAGATCCACATCATAATTGGAGCTGTCGTATGAGTCTAATCCCACCTGCCGGGCAAATCTGGGSTTGGCCACCACTGCTTTGAGGACGAAGAGTCCCAATATGAGGCTCGCCAACATCCTCATAGTCCACCTGGAAACACAGGACACGAGAGATATGTCAACCAAGCACTGAACACAGAGAGTGAGATCATGAACCCTGAACCCAACCTGAACACTGATAAAGAAACATTTGATGAAGCGTTCATAGTACACAAAGAAGACATATTGATTAAACCTTCAGTATATTTTATTTTACTGAGGAAAAGGGATTTTTATATTTTTTTTTACTGAGGCTTAGATTCAAACATTAGCATAATCTTATGAACCAACCATAAGAAAGTAGTGGGCATTTACACTACCAGTCCAAATTTTGAACACCTACTCATTAAAGGGTTTTTCTTATTTTTTACTTTTTACGATGTTCTACATAGTAGAATCATAGTGAAGACATCAACACTATGAAATAACACATATTGAATAATGTAATAACCCAAAAAGTGTTAAACAAATCAAAATATATTTTATATTTGAGATTCTTTAAATAGCCACCCTTTGCCTTGATGACAGCTTTGCACATTCTTGGCATTCTCTCAACCAGCTTTATGAGGTAGTCACCTGGAATGCATTTCAATTAACAGGTGTGCCTTCTTAAAAGTTAATTTGTGGAATTTCTTCTTAATGCGTTTGAGCATATACAGAAGTTAGCCCTATTTGGTAAAAGATCAAGTCCATATTATGGCAAGAACAGCTCAAATAAGCAAAGAGAAATGACAGTCCATCAATACTTTAAAACATGAAGGTCAGTCAATACGGAACATTTCAAGAACTTTGAAAGTTTCTTCAAGTGTAGTCGCAAAAACCATCAAGCGCTGTGATGAAACTGGCTCTCATGAGGACCACCACAGGAATTGAAGACCCAGAGTTACCTCTGCTGCAGAGAATAAGTTCATTAGAGTTATCAGCCTCTAATGAACAAATTGCAGTCCAAATAAATGCTTCACAGAGTTCAAGTAACAGACACATCTCAACATCAACTGTTCAGAGGAGACTGCGTGAATCAGGCCTTCATGGTCTAATTGCTGCAAAGAAACCCCTACTAAATGACACCAATAATAAGAAGAGACTTGCTTGGGCCAAGAAACACAAGCAATGGACATTAGACCAGTGGAAATTTGTCCTTTGGTCTGGTGTCCAAATGTGAGATTTTTGGTTCCAACCGCTGTGTCTTTGTGAGACACGGTGCGGGTGAACGGATGATCTCCGCATGTTTATTTCCCACCGTAAAGCATGGAGGAGGAGGTGTTATGTTGTTGAGGTGCTTTGCTGGTGACACTGTCTGTGATTTATTTAGAATTCAAGGCAAAATTAACCAGCATGGCTACCACAGCATTCTGCAGCAATATGCCATCCCATCTGGTTTGGGCTTAGTGGGACAATAATTTGTTTTTCAACAAGACAATGACCCAACACCACTCCAGGCTGTGTAAGGGCTATTTGACCAAGAAGGAGAGTGATGTAGTGCTGCATCAAATGACCTGGCCTCCACAATCCCCCAAACTCAACCAAATTGAGATGGTTTGGGATGAGTCAGACCGCAGAGTGAATGAAAAGCATTCAGTGCTCAGCATATGTGGGATCTCCTTCAAGACTGCTGGAAAAGCTATCCAGGTGAAGCTGGTTGAGAGAATGCTTAGAGTGTGCAAAGCTGTCATCGAGGCAAAGGGTGGCTATTTGAAGATAAAATAAAATATATTTTGATTTGTTAACACTTTTTTGGTTACTACATGATTCCATACGTGTTATTTCATAGTTTTGGTGTCTTCACTATTATTCTACAATGTAGAAAATACTAAAAATAAAGAAAAACCTGAATGAGTAGGTGTTCTAAAACTTTTGACCGGTATTATGTATGGCAAAGGCTGTATCATCCATCCTCAATCTTCAGAGACAACAAAGGAAGTCACAAATGTCGTTGCTATGTCTTCACTACATGTCATGGCATTCCTACAATGCATATACTGTATATGCAAGCCTTTGAATTTCATAGAGCACCAACACACACATTGGAAAGTCACATCTCTGCATTAGATACAGCTCTAATAGCCATGGAAACTAATCATATCCAAAGGAAAAAGATCAGTTTMCCCATGTTACTGTACCTGCAGGGCAATTTCATGGTAACAGAGTGATGCTGAGACTAAATGTATGTCAAACAAAAACCAGTAATTGTAAAGTTAAACAACCCATTCAACTCATTGGATGACTTATAACAATTTCCACAGAATTTTTTATGAAAACACATTTACTTGAAGAACTTTGGTAACAGAATGGCGGCACCAACAGCACAAACAGTCATTGTTACCAAATTTTGCATCTGCAATGTTCTTCGAGTAAAGGTTTTTTGTTGTTGTGTGGAAATCATTAAAAGCAGTCCTTGTGCATATGGTTTGTTTAACTTTGCAGTCATTGGTTTTGTATGACAGATTTGAAAGASTCTCAGCATCACTCCGTTACCAACGGAGGGGTGTGCTGTGGGTCCGGTTTGGACGTTTGGTTGGTAGAACACACTTTTGAGGTCAGGGAACTCAATATTCATTYCCAAGGRYCAGACAGCCCAAATAGATMAAATATGAGTRCCCCAAATTCCCCTGAAACCTCCTTCCTTAAAGCCCGGAGCTCACTGTTGTAAGAGGTGGTGGCCATCTTGGTTTTAATRATTGGCTGCCTGTGGTGTGTCAAAGGTGAAGGGTCAGAGTTGATCTGGTWAATGCTGCTGTACCTGCAATTATATTCAGTGGTGTCGTGGGAACATGTTTTTTTGCTGAATCTTCCCAACACATTGGTTTACAAGGTGCTGGGAAATATGGGTTGTTACCCCCTGTTCATTTTTGGGGCATTTTGTCTTACTGCTGAATCACTATTGTTTTTTATTCCCTACTAGAAAATGTCACAACATTTTGAATATGTTATCATAAGAAGTTTTTGTTCACTTGAATTGGTGAACATTTATCATGTGTGCTTTATCATGTGTGTTTATCAATTGTGTTGCTCTCTCTCTCTCTTCTTCTCCCTTTCTCTCTCCTCTCGTCTCTCTCTCTCTTCTCCTCTTCTCTCCGTCCCCATCTGTCCCTTATCTCTCTCATCTCTCAGATCTTCTCCTCTACTCTTCTCTCTCAGTTCTCGTCTCATCGTTCTTACTCATCTCTCATCTCCCTTTCCTCTTCTCTCTTCTCTCGCTCCTTTTACCACCTCCTTGGACGAGAGCTTCTTTGATGCTAGAAGCCTCTTCAATACTTAAATTCACCTGCACTCGACTCCCCAACACAAACAGATTAACAATGGTCTTGACACGACCATACTGTAGGTTATAGAGGACTATCTCTGGACACTAAAAATGTATAAATTGTCAATTTCGCAGACTGACTGGTTGGCTGTGAAGTTGTGATACTGGAGCCGAGAAAATAGAAAAGGGCCAGTCTAAATGATGTTACAGAGTACCATGTGACAGCCGTATCATTCTTGTAGTTAGTGTGTAGAGAGGCTTCAGACAGCAACAGTGTGAGTGGTGCAGGCCTCATACAGCACAACACAGGGCGTGACTTTTGGGTGAAGCTGAAGAACGAGGCGCGGTCAAGAAAAGGCCCTGGAAAACGAGAGAGAGAGAGATGAGTCCTTTTAGGCCCGGCAGGGATGGCGGGAGCCAGGAGGGGAAGGGGGGGGTACGCGGGTGCGAACGGAGGCAGGGAAAGGAGATCTTGGCCGAGCAAGCAAGGAGAACGAGAGCAGGAGTGCAGAGAGAGGCGCAGAGACGTGGATTGAGGAAACACGTGGCGTCACTCTAGGGTTAGCTGGAGAGAGTGACGGAAAAAATGTCATCTGTGAGAGAGGAGAGAGAGAGAGAGAGAGAGAGAAGAGAGAGAGAGAGAGAGAGAGAGAGGAGAGAGAGAGGAGGTGAGAGAGAGAGAGAGAGAGGAGAGAGAGGAGAGAGGAGGGAGAAGAGAGAGTGAAGAGAAGGAGAGAGAGGAGAGAAGAGAGAGAGAAGAGAGAGAGAGAGAGAGAGAGAGAGAGAGATGAGAGAGAGACGAGAAGAGAGAGAGATGGAGTGAGAGAGAGAGAGAGAAGAGAGAAGAGAGAGAGAGGAGAGAGAGAGAGAGAGAGATGATAGGAGTAAGAGAGAGAGAGAGAATGAGAGGAGATGATGAAAGTAAGAAGAGAGAGAGCTGAAGACTCGCTTGACTCATGTTGCCCCCGATCGGCCCTCACTTAGAGGTTTTTATGAGATCCACTGTCCACGCGTGCTGACTGTCCAGACACATCACTTCTTACTACTCGTGAATATTATCCATCGAGGTTTGGTGGGAATGCATTGGATGGTAGCTTTTTGGGAGAAAAGGTAAAGGGGGTGTTTGGGGTTAAACTACGACCTGCAAGGAAAAACCGTTCATTTCAATGGCGCACGACAATGACGAACACTTGGCATGAACGAACACAATGACGAAGACTTAAACACTGACTCACAATCGAGCAAGCCGACGCTCTCTACAGGAGATCATGTACTACATGCACACTTAACAGACACCTTAATCTTTCAGGAAAGGAACATTGAGGTGCCTTCTATTGTTTTGGGAGTTGAGTAGGCTGAATAAAGAAATAAAATCTGTGCTTATTTTTTGAAGTCATAAATTTTCGGCCAATTATGTTGGGTGATTGATATTGAGAGTAGAGGAGCACATTCTATAAAATAATGTTGTGTTTTTTGAATATACGCATCTGGCTATTTGATAACAGTCCGTACCATCTGCTTTCTCTAAGATTACTCCTTATTAGGTGCATAGAGGAAGGTCTGGGATTGGTCAGCAGTTTTCATAATAGTCATGAAAGAGAACCATGACGAACGCAGTGGCAACGGTGAAGAGGGACCATATACTAAGACATGAGGCTTGCGTTTTTAATAAACAGCGCCATCCACAGACACAGTGGGTGTGATTGTGAGCCTACCAGACCTGCTCTGTGTTTTTTTGCCTTGGGGGGCTGCTTCTGCGTTGGGGCATTCCCTGATATTCCAGTGATTTGAACTAGAAGTTTTTCTTAATTTCTTCCCTCGTAATTGAGCTGTGAAGAAAGGTCTGATTTATTCTTTTGACTAGGACTTTATGCAGGTACAGCAAATAATTATAGCAGTGAGACTTAAAATGATTATTTGTGCAAATCATGTACCGAGGTCCAAAAAGTACAGTGATGCAATTACTGGTAGATTGAAAATTCAGTGCAATAATTGGGTCCCAGTGTTAACTAGGATCAAAAGGAATATGAAATAGAACACCAATATTGGCAGAAGATAGTTAAATCTAATTCCAATTTACTCTTTCACATGCGATTTCCATGAATCTCAGGGTGCCAATTTCCCTTATTAAGCCCTCTACTAACCTAGTCATATGGTTAGTGTAGATAGATAAGGGATGATTCAATATACAACTCTTGATACATA
>NC_036840.1:161481-163668 GCF_002910315.2 Salvelinus sp. IW2-2015 | reverse complement strand
CAACCATGAAAAGGAAAGAGAGATTTAGAGAGGGAGAGAAAGTTCTGAAGAAGGCGATATGAAGCGAGAGTGATTAATCACAACTGACATGAGGAATGCTTGCTTCTGGCACACAATAACAATCCCTGTCAATTCTTGCACGTTGTTGCATTACTGACTGTGTTCGCCACTGTTGTGGTATTCCTGCAGSAATAGTATTCTGACTGTACTGTCGATTCCATCGGTCACCAAACATTGGCTATAYCAGAATGGTGGAAATGTGTCCTGAGAGAGACCATAAAGTGACAACACCTTCATGATATCATTACCAGGCCAGCGGCTTGAGACTCTGTGTTTTCTCTGGTCTTCCTCTGGCACTGCTTCCTTGGTGCATATGGAAGTGCATTCTGGGAGATCTTAGCGCTCCAACTATTAAGCAGTAAGTCATAGAGACTACCGCAAATATGCACTCAAAGAATGTGTGGTTTCTAGGTCTCTGTGTGAGTGTGATAGAGTCTCTCTCTGTCTGTGTGTGTGTTTGTTAGTGTGATTGAGTCTCTCTCTGTCTGTGTGTGTCTGTCTGTGTGTGTGTTTGTGAGTGTGTCTATAGAAGGGAAGGTGATTAATGTAACATATTTCTTCCTTTGTTTAATGTTTTTCCAGAATTTTTATTTATTTATATTATTGACTGTATAAGGAATTCACAACTTAACATATTCTTAACTAAATGTAAGCATTCCAAAATTGCTTTGGCATTTCCGAAATATGTAAGATGACTGCAAAAAGATTGACCCATTGAGTACAAAATGGAATTTCTCATTTGAGACAGTGATCAAGAATTCAGTGAATTCAGTGAAAAACAGACAATTAAATAAATTAGCTAAATGTGAAAGAGCACACAGTTGCATGTTTGTGTGGAATAGTATGTGTCTAAAGTTAGCTCAACATATTCATATTCACAGAGAACTTGAAAATAAAAATAATTAGCATTTAATTTGGTTTCAAGTCTGATATCATCAATTCAAGTTATTCTGTCAGAGAGGAGCAGTATAAAATGTTTAAAAAGTATTATTTTGGTATTCACAAAAGATGATCTTCCATTCAAAGAAAAATAATGGGGACAATGAGTCATCAGAAGATTCAACATGCCTTAAATACATACTGTTTAAAACAATATTCCTCTTATCTTGTCCCAATCACATTGTCATAGTAAATTATTGTCTTTTTTAGAGTTTTGGAAAAACACAATTTCAAGGTTTTCTACCACTTTCAGACCAATGTGTGCTGTATTGAAGCAGCACACTCAGACATACTGCACTTTTGCATTAAGCACTTGTGACTATAGYACTAACATAAGGCACAACTAGTGGTCAAAAGACAGTAGTGCAGTCCAATCACACTATCTACAGATCGTCAGGTGACCTTCACCCAACAAGGTTGAGGTCAATTCCATTCCCATTCTACCAATTCAGGAGACTCAATTCAACAACTGAAAATGGCCCGTTATTTTCTATTGACCAATTAATTGCATTKATTCTTAAATTGACCGAGTTTGGTTTGACCCCAACCCTGGCGTCTAATATGTGGTTCTCAACATAAGTATGCAAATGAGTACTCCACAGATCAAAAATCCATATAGTCACTTCCATTCGTTAGTAATCATCTGCCCTTGGATCCGGGAGACTATAGCTAAATGCGATTGGCTGGTGGAAGTGTATTTCTTATATGACGATGGACCTGAGGAGACGGAAGCACACCATAAGGTCTCTGGGTATTGGTGGCTTGATCTCATTGCCATCGAGACGGAGGTAGCGGAGTTTAGGAGCGGTCTCAGTGACATAGCCCTCCAGAGCATCAGCCGACACAGGGCAGATATCAGATCCATTCACACCTGCAATTGCAAATACACCATCTTAGCAAAACAGTCCTACAACTCATCAAAGACATTTTCCACGGATTATAATAATACAATTATCTGGATTTTAAACCAATCATCAGTTAACRATCRAGTCAGTCAGTCAARGTATCAATGAAACTAGAACCGTGTCAYAAACGTACTCTTAATCTGGTTGTGGTCCAGGTGGAGGTGTTCCAGGCCTGAGGGGATCATAGGAACCTGAGTTAGCTGGTTATGGGACAACTGCAGGTCCAGGATGCTGGACATGTTGAACACGTTCTTGGGCAGCCCGCCGTTTACCAGCTTGTTGC